>NC_057810.1:535621736-535640095 GCF_018294505.1 Triticum aestivum | reverse complement strand
GTGCGAGAGAGACCTATAGATGGTGTATATATGAATGCGAACTAGAAAGACCCCCCCCCCACACACACAGAGAGAGAGAGAGAGAGAGAGAGAGATGGAGAGAAAGGGAGAGGGACCAACAAGGTTTTTGTGTCGGATGCGTGCGACAGAACTGAAGATTGTCGGCGAGAGAGTGTGAGAGAGAGAGAGACAGAACAGGAGTCCGGGAGAGGGGGAGTTCACGTTTTATGCATCAAAGACTGATATAAACCATGTTTCGATATAAACTTGCATTCAAATATTTAAACTGGAGAACATGTTTTCTGCAATCCACACATGAACGGATATATGCGTATATCAAACAAGTTCATTAATTTGACTTTCAACATGTTCATGGAGTACTATAATATTGTACAACATGCTACTCGATTGAGGTGTTCAATTTTGGATTTAGTTCACTATTTTGACCTATTGAACGAGCTAGTTCATTGAATCGAGATATTTCATTTTGGGTTTGATTCGCGTTTTTGAGTGGGTCAACTATTTGTCATATAGTAAATCACTAGCAACAAGCATGTAAAAACACATTACTTCCGAGCATCATCTCTCCATCTAAAAAAAGAAGTGGCAAGCCAATATTTCAAAATTTGTTTCGAATCGACTTGGTAAGGTAGACGTGGATGCTCGTTCTCCCAAAATTTGAACGAACCATTAAACATCCTCTCTGCTCGGTGGAATTCGCCCGAGAAAATAAATGGGAGACGCGAAATTACTGTCCTATGTGGGACACACATCAATTGGCCCGTTGTACATCGAGGGTAGGTTCATAACTTCATCCAAGCGCGCCTTCTCCTCGTCCGAAATGACATGTGCCGAATAATTCATAAAGCATGGTCGGCAAAACACGCTCTCCTCGCCCAAAATAGCTCATGCCCACTATTTCAAAAATGCTCTCCTCGCCCGAAATCGCTCGCGCCCACTATAGTTCAAAACAAGCCCTCCTCGCCCGAAATCGCTCCCACCCACTATTTGGGGAGAAGCAAAGTTACTCTACTATCCCCGACCCTCAGTACACAGACCAAAGCCGAGAAGCCTATAGGCAAGGGTAGAACTGTAACTCCCCCTCACATTTCAGACAAATGCGTCTGTAAGACATGGTTCCACTCCCCTCCAATTCCCCCCCCCCCGCCCGCCCCCATTCATACCTCGTGGGCGCCAAATCACCTTCTCCCCGGGAAGCTCCCTTCTCCCGAGCCGCAAAACCTCGGCCCCACCTCCATGGCACCCCCCACCGCACCAATTTCACAGCCGCCCTCCTCCCTAATGTCGGAGACGTTGTCCAATTGCCGTCGTGCACTAGGTCGTGTGCCTCTTACTCCGTGCTGCTGGTGCTGCCTCGACGATGGCCGCGTGAACCATACCGGAGCCGACTCACCCCCGCCATTGTTCATGGTGCTGGAGTGGCTCCAACTTCGGATCCGTCCAAAGTCCTGGTGCTGCTTCCGCATAGCCGTCGACCGTCACGACATCGCTCTTTCCCTGCCGCTAGTCGCCACCGCAACCGCGCCGGCCTCACTGACTTGGCAGCTGGACCTGCCTACTTCACCATGCCGCCAGATAGATCGCACCCTCATCTCAAATCACTTTATTTAGGCGTCAGTTGTCTGAATTTTTATTCTGGGCCAATCGATTCCCAATGGGAAGCAGCACCCCTCGAGGCGGCAGAGCTCCTAGGCTGCCGGTTGGCTGGTGTCTAACGTAAGGGTGCGGGCCGCAAGTTCGCTACGGAAGCAGCGCTTAGATGGCTATCTTTTACAGTTGCGTGGGTTGAAGGTACTGCCGCCGCTGGATCTAGATGACGGGGAGTCTTTGTGGATTGGCCCGGGGGAGGCACAACCATGGCAGTGCGATGGGGCGGGGAGCGGGATTTTGGCTGGGGCCACAGACGACGGAGGCAGGCTACTTTGCCATTGGTCGCTGGCTCTTCGGGGAAGATTCCGAACAGTGTCAGCCGGGAGGCACAAGACGGCCATCAAGCCATCCGGCATAGATCGGACAGTACCAAAATAAAATAAAATCGTGTGATCCCAATTTAGTCTTCAGTCAACAGACATGTGACCACTCTCGTACCTTGCTGTTGATCTCTTAGTGTATTTCTTCAGATCAAAGAGATATGTCGTTCTTAACATTATGCGTTATCTGCATCTTCAGACACACCGTCTTCCGACTCACCGCAGCTGCTCCAACAAGGGAAGCATACACCAGAAGGGAGCTACAGTCCCCATTCAACAGTTCCCTGCATCGAATGCGCATGCCCGACATGGACAGCCACAACAACTGCAGGGCCATCGACAAGTCAGCACATGATGCTCACTCCTATGGATGGCAGCCAGATAGGTTGTACCCTCATCTTACTTGTGTGCAACATTTATGGCTTTGTTATTCATCTAAGCACGGAAAATAGATCATCACATTTCACTGTATATTCATGTTGATCTCTTACGGGCCTTGTTCAGGAGTTCACGCTGTTCCATAGTTCAGCTAAGATACTTGTTCTTTAGATAACGTTGTTCCATAGTTATCATCCATCAGCCAATGCTATCCCACAGGCTGGTGATTATAGTATTATACCACTTCTAGTATTACCTATGTTGTTCTTTAATACTTTTTTGTGCCATCTAGTTAATCTCGAGTACAAACGATACATATTCTATAGCTTTCATCTGTGTTCTCCCTTTAGTTTATGAGACCTGTTGCTGCTAGTTAACCCCAGTCCTACTATTTATGTCGTCTCCTATAGGCACTCATTTACATAAATCTAACTACTAGTTGTCTTCCATGCATGTCAGATATAATTGCACACACTGATATATCGACAAGAACCTCACGGAGCAATGTAAAGGCCAGTTAATGTCAATGATACCCAATATGATGGAACATGTAAAGGCAGTTCTTCAGAAGACTTGCAGAAAGATGATGAATCCTCTTCACCCCACAAGGTCCTTGCTCTAACTTGGCCTGTGATATGGGTACAACATGCATATAATGTCCTGGAGTGTATCTACTCTGTTACAATGCCATGTGCTTAGCATGCTGATCATGCATGTAAATATGTCATGCCTTCCTGTTTTTCCGTACCTATTCCATTCATGATAACATGTTTTCAAATTCAAGTACTGTCATTCTACTCTATCGCAATGTCATCTGCTTAATTTGGACATCATGCTTCTGAATATCTTATGCATTGTTATTCATCAGTATGTACTTCATTTGTCTGCCATACCATGTTTTTTTACATTGAAGTGTTGTTCTGGTGCTCTGTTGCAATGCCATCTTATTTTCCCAATCATACATGTGTATGTTGCCTTAGTTATTTCTGTACGTATTCCGCTAGCATATAGTTTTACATTCAACTAGTGTGTTTTTTGCTGTGTTGTCCTGTTGTATCCCTAGCTCTTACACCATACTCCCTCCACCCGGATTACATGTTGCCGAAATGGATAAAAAAGGATGTATCTAGAACTGAAATGCGCCTAGACCCATCCATTTTTTCCGGATGGAGGGAATACATGTCAATATGTCATGCCTTTCTATTGTTCAGTACCTATTCCATCTCTCTGCTTGTCACACCCTAGCTAGTCATGCATTAGAGTGTTGCATCATGTTTACTCTTTCATCAGAAACTTGAAATGGGGATCTGTGAAACCCTCAGAATCATTTTGAAAATGATCCAAATAAAAATTTCTCCAAAAGGGTCCAAGAAAATGCTCATGTTGCTCCCTGAAAATATTGGACAGAGATAAAAATCAAACCAATATTTTTAAGAGCTCATAGGTATTTATTTTGGGCATTTGGAATTAATGCATAAATATTTGCATTGGAAATATATTAATTATATATATTAATATATGTCCAAATATTATGCCAATTATAAAGCAGCTCTGGAATAATATATCTAGCTCCTGCAAAAATTGGCATAAGGTAAATAAATGATTTAATATATTATTTAAATCAAAACAAATGTCAGAACTTAGAAAACAGAAAATTAAATAACAGGAGGGGCTTACCTGGGCTCCTCCACTGTGCGGCCCAGCCAGCTGGCTGGCCCAGCCAGCAGGCGGCTAAGCCCGCCTCCCTCCTCTGTCGTCTTCGTCCTCGACAGAGGGAGGGGAGTGTGGCTGGCGCGCGCGCGCGCCACCACGCCACGCCACCTGCTCGGCTGCCTGCCTGCCCTCCCCTCCTCGCTCGATGCCCCGGACGACGCCATGCCTCCCCCCCTGCTCTCTCTCACTCTCCCTCAGTTTCTCCCTCCTCTCCCTCGCTCTCTCTCTCACACGGCCGAACACCACCCTCGCCGCCGTTCGCCACAGCAGCCGTCTCCGGCCACCCCTCGCTTCCCCGACTAGCTCAGGAGCTCCGCCTCGACCCCCTCTTCCTCCCCACCGCTCCACGGGTCTCCGGAAGCCCTGCACCGCCGCCTACATCGCCGTTCCCCTCCTCGGCCACCGGAGGTCATCGCCGTCGATTCGCTGCACTCCGGCCGTCCCCGAGCCCGCTAACCATCCCTGCAGCTCCGCGGTGAGCCACCGATTCGATTCCCCCTTGCCCCGTCGTCCCTAGCCTTCTGTAGCTGCCGCCCCCTTGAGCTCCGAAGCTCGACGCCGCCGGCGATGTCGCCGTCGTGGCCACGGTCACTGTAGCGCCCAACCGAGCACACTATCATGCTCCACACCTCACTAGGAGCACGCAGCACGCACCAACGCCTCCCCAAACACCCTGCAACGCCGATTCCGACCGCACCCAAACTCCAGCCGCCGCTCACGAGCTCGCCGTCGACGGTACAGACCACCCCAGGCACGGCCACCACCACCGTTCGACGCGCGGGAGCAAGGGCTCTCCAACGAGCCCAAGCACGGCCTCGCCCGTGCCCTGTAGCGCGATCCCGCATCGCGCCGCCGTCTCGGGCCTCGCCGGCGTCATGTCGCCGGTGGGTTTGACCCACTTTGACCACGGCAGGACCCCCCCTGAGTCCCTGACAGGTGGGCCCAGCCCTGTAGCTAATTAGGATTAGCGCTAACCACTGTTAGTTAACCCCCTGACACTGACCAGTGGGCCCCAGCGCCACTAATCCCTAATTAGAATTAATTTAAACCTGTTAAACCCCCCCTGTCACTGACGTGTGGCCCCCACACGTCAGGTTTGACCCAGACCTGTTCCGTTGACCTGCTGACGTCACACTGACGTCATGCTGGCGCAATAATTATATTTCTGGATTTAAATTAAATCAGGAAATTCCAGAATATTATTTAAACTTCAAAAATTCATAACTTTTATTCTGTAACTCCAAATTGGACAAATTATATATGAAAAATGATCAGAAAAATCCAATCTATCCATCTGTACTATTTTCATGCATGATCAAACAAGTTAAATTGATGTTTTAAGCAGAACAAGGAAAAGCACTTTAAAAGGCCATGTTTGAGTTTGAAATTTGAATCTTTGATTCAAATTTGTTCAAACCCTTGTGGTTTTAGTTGCATTAGCCCAACACACTCATATTGCCATGTTTCATGCATGCATCATTTTGTTGCACATTGTTTGGTGATGGTTGTGTATCGATGTCCTTTGCGACAGGTTCTGCCTCCGAGGAGTACCGTGATTACCCTAACGAAGAACCGTATCAGTGCATCGAACCATCAGGCAAGCAACCAACCATTTGATCATATCGATACAATCCCATGTTCTCGCTCCTGCTCTCTTTTACTGCATTAAGACAACACGTTTCAAACTACTGTGTGCTACGGTAGTTGAACCCATTTCCTCTGCATGACCTGTCATTGCCACAGTAACTAGATGAAACCCACTAGCATGTGTAGGAGTTGATTGAGCCATATGTATGTGTTGTTCCTACCTTGCTATGCCTGCTATGCTTAGAGTTGTGTCAGGTCTGGTTCATCTGGGTGATGGCTAAAGTGAAATGATTATGTCGGAAATGAGAGTGGTGTGGTGAACACAATTTGGTAAAGGTATCGATGAGAGGCCATGTAGGAGTACATGGTGGGTTGTTTCATTGAAGCCGACCTTAAGCACTGAGATCTGTATGTGTGATTTAAGATACAGCTACTACCATGCATTGGGCCCTGAAATATGACCCCGCTCGACTTCTTATTCACCCTAGCTCTCTGTCCAGGAGTTGCAAGTAGTTTCTGGTGTTTGTAGCCTACTGGAGGCCGTGGACAGCGCTGACCGTAGGGGTGGGCTGTGATGCGGTAGGTACGTGGCACGGTGTACCGAATACCCGTTAGGTATCTCGGGAACCCTGTTCACATCGTTCGGGACCGTATGGGAAACCTCGGCCGGACTCCCTGCGGATGGAACCTGAATAGGCGATAAACCTGGACTAGAGGCTTAAGTGTTTAGGTAGGTCGTGGTCTACACCCACGTCGGCTTTCGCTTGAAGTCTGCCGAGCACATATCGTGTGCAGACGCTAAGTGGTGGAAACATGTATGAAGAAGTACACCCCTGCAGGGTTATCATGATCTATTCGAATAGCCGCGTCCGCGGTAAAGGACTACTTGGTTGCCTATACAGTTCATAGACAAGTAAATGGAAACTGCTAAAAGCCTCAAGATAAGTGTGAGTGCCGAGGATGGCTCTTCCGTAGGAAGACGGAGGTGGATCCTCGGTAGTGTATTGAAGTGGTGAGTAGTGGACTCGTGTGCGCAAAACCATTTGAAGTTGGAGTATCGTAGGATAGTCTAGCCAAGAGTCAAAGCTGGCTTGCTGCAATAACTCCACCAACCCTTCTTGATAATATGCATATATGTAGGATCTGATGTAAGTCTTGCTGAGTACCTTTGTACTCATGTTGCTATAATCTACATTTTACAGAAGACGCTGCAACCCCTTCTGATGGGTTCTATGTAGACGTTGACATCAACGAGTAGGCTAAAGACCCAGGTGGTGACCCTGAGCTTGTGAAGGACCACGTAGTATAGCTAGGCTTTCCAAGCCTCTTTTATTTTACTAGTTGTCTGTACTCAGACAAGTTACTTCCGCTGCTGGTTTGTATGACTGTATGACTTGTATGTTGGGTCGTGAGACCCGTACCTTTGTGTATGTTATGTATGGCTCCCTGAGCCTTAAATAAAGTACTTGTGTCGTAGAGTCATGTTGTGATGCTTCATTGTATTTGCACATATCGAGCATATTGTGTGTATGATTGAAATGCTTGGTATGTGTGGGATCTGACTACCTAGTTGTTTATCTTTAGTAGCCTCTCTTACCGGGAAATGTCTCCTAGTGTTACCGCTGAGCCATGGTAGCTTGCTACTGCTCTGGAACACTTAGGCTGGCCGGCATGTGTCCTTCTTCGTTCCTGTGTCTGTCCCTTCGGGGAAATGTCACGCATTGAGTACCGGAGTCCTGCTAGCCCAGTGCTACAGCCCGGACCCACTTGCTGATGACCGACACGTTCGAAGCTGGGTCATGAATGCCTGTCCCTGTAAGTCTGTGCCACTTTGGGTTTACGACTAGTCATGTCAGCCCGGGCTCCTTATCATATGGATGCTAGCGACACTATCATATACGTGAGCCAAAAGGCGCAAACGGTCCCGGGCAAAGGTAAGGCGACACCCGTGGGGATACCGTGCGTGAGGCCGCAAAGTGATATGAGGTGTTACCGGCTAGATCGATGTGACATCGAGTTGGGGTCCTGACAGCGTTGGCATCAGAGCCGGACTGCCTGTAGGTTCTTCAAGCCAAACTGGTCGATGTTGAGTCTAGAAATTCTTTAGTTATATGTAGGGGAATTGTTTGTGGGTTGGAACGTAAGGCTCTTTTATTCCTCTATCTTATGACATTCTGATCTGAGTCAGTCCATTCTTCCACCGGGGGTTAAGGAATTAGGATCTATTCTCTCTATCAGGATCACGTGTTACCAATCAGTAGTACCTTATAAGTTTGATGGATACAAGCCTAGTTCAGTTCTACTACCACATTATGTTGTTAGAATGGATTCAGAACTTTGATATGATGATGTTGAGTGTGTATGTAATCCTTTGTCAAATGTCTCAAAATCCTTCTTGAGCATTTACAGCTGTTATGCTGCCGAAATTTTGCTAGAAATTCTAATGCCCTTGCATTATGATTGTGCTTTCAGATGGCCACTCGCGACCTCAATCAAGTGGTTCGCCTGACTCGATGCCTAGATGTACCCGGCCATACTACCAAGTTGGTCAGGGTAATGACTGAGGCTGGATACCGCTGGTATCCTGAGTACACGGTCGAAGAGCAATTCCGAGACTTTAATCAAAGCCAGTATCTCTGCACTGTCAGGATATTTCCATCTTATCCTGGATCCACCGAGCCTCTTCACTGCTCCTATGGACTCGGGGTTACTATTGAGATGGCTGTGCAGGACGCCGCCTACTCTATGATGACCATTATGCGAGTCAGATCTGGTCTATTTCAGGACTCTGATTTCCGGTACATGCCAGGATCACTTCCGGGAGCACAAGGGTATCTCCAGGCTATCTATGCTGACCCCACTCAGGAGGATTCACGG
Organism: Triticum aestivum; assembly: GCF_018294505.1. Classification (NCBI taxonomy): domain Eukaryota; kingdom Viridiplantae; phylum Streptophyta; class Magnoliopsida; order Poales; family Poaceae; genus Triticum; species Triticum aestivum. The sequence goes on along the minus strand of NC_057810.1, from coordinate 535,631,549 downwards.
ACTCGCACCACTGCTGAGATGCTCGAGGATAAGGACCGTGAAAATCGGGCCTTGAGGTTAGAGCTCTTCAATACCCGTGCTGACCACTGGGCCACTTTGACTCGGTTTGCACCGGCGGTGCAAGCTGGATATTCGGATATGCGCGATCTCTATCCTGTGAGATCTGCTCTGCCGGACGTGATGGTTTGGCGTGATGTAGGAGGCATCACCCCACCTCGCGGTCCCCGCAGGCCACCGTCTGTTGGTCCAAGACCTCATCCTAGCCCCTATGGTCCACAAGCTCCGCGAGACCGTCTGTTTCCGGATGATCATGTTGAGCTTCCAGGCTATGGAGGTGACTTCTACGAGGACTACTACGGATCGGTCTGAGTTAGTGGTAGTATCACTAGTTCGCACTAGCTGTGTCGTCTATCGTCCCGTGTGACTCGTGGGATATGACCTAGTTTGTACTCTTTCCGGAGGTGTAGAAAAATAATGTATAGGAGCTTGGGATGCCTCCGATGAGATGTAATCCTTTTCTCACCGTAATAGTACCTTGTTTGGTCTTGTACTAAACCCTGTATGGTGTGTATGACGATGGAATAAAGGAAGCAGTTTCTGTATCTACCATGTCATACGGATGATCATCTTGCATTTCGAGTTATTCCTTACATTCTGTATCCTATGTCGGAATTTTATCATTCTGACTAAATCATTGTCTTGTTTACCTAGGATGGTCAACACGCGCGCTAACCCTGCTTCTCAAGAGCAGGCCGAAGGCAGTGAAGGCAGGAATGAAAATCTGCCTCATCCTCCTTCCCTAGCCGAGGTTATGATGGAAGCTGAGAGAAACAAGCGGGAGACCAACCGTTTGTTGGAGCGTATTGAACAGAACACAGCACACCATCAGAGGACTAACGTGGTGTCACTCAGTGATTTTATCAAATTACATCCACCCACGTTCCACCACTCCGTCGAGCCTCTCGACGCTGATGACTGGCTTCGCAGTATCTCTCACAAACTGCTTTCCACGCTGGTAGCGGAGGCTGACAAGGTCACCTTTGCTGCATATCATCTTGAAGGCCCCGCCAGTCTATGGTGGGAAAATTATGGAGCTATGCGCCCAGCGGGCCATGTCACTACTTGGGCTGAATTCAGCGAGGCTTTCCGTGAACATCACATTCCAGAGGGTCTCATGGACCGTAAACGTGAAGAATTTTGCAGTTTCACCCAAGGCCGACTTTCTGTGGATGTTTACAGCAGGGAGTTTGGTAATCTCGCACGATATGCAACCGAGGAAGTTTCTACCGACGCCAAGAAGCAAGCAAGGTTCCGTAAGGGCCTTAGTCCTGAGCTTCGCCACGACCTCCGTCTGCATGAGTGCACATCTTTTCAGAAACTTGTCAACAAAGCCATCAGTGCTGAAACTGGTCAGACTGACTATGACGCAACACGCAAGCATGGCCGTGACATGGGTTCCTCATCCGGTGCTGGTCCTCAGAAGCGCGGCGTGTGGGTACCCAACACCGCCCTGCCACCCAGGTTCACACCGAGGCCATCTTTCCAGGCGCCTCGCCCTGTTCAACAGTCTGCACCGGCCAAGCCCTATGGGGGTCCAACTAACAATGCTCCTCCACGTACCAGTTCCGTGACCTGTTTCAAGTGTGGGGAATCTGGTCACTATATGCGTGAGTGTCCCCAGACCAACCCCAACCAGTCTGCTAAAGCTGTTGGCCGTGGCAAGCCGACAGGAAAAATATTCCACGCCAAGCCGGTCACCGCTTCACGTGGCCATGTCAACTGTATCTCTGCCGAAGAAGCTCAAGAGGATCCCAACGTCGTTCTCGGTACGCTTCTTGTTAATTGCCACCCGGCATCTGTTCTTTTCGATACAGGAGCCTCTCATTCTTTTATATCTGAAAACTATGCTCGCTTGCATAACGTCGCATTCGGTGATATGCCAACCTCTATGGTAATTCAAACTCCGGGATCCAAGTGGCAAACTTCTAGAGTAAGCCATGGAAATGAAATCCAAGTCGACAGACTTGTTTTCCTCGCGTCTTTGATAGCCCTTAAATCTTCAGATATTAATATCATTCTGGGTATGGACTGGATGTCAGCTCATCAAGCCAAAATTGATTGCTTCTCTAGGACTGTTGAACTCACCCATCCTTCGGGGAAGATAGTCAATGTCTTGACCCGAATAGCCAAGCGACAATTATATTCTCTTAACGCCAGCCCTTTGCCAGACCTTGAGGACGTGCCGGTAGTCCGTGACTTCCCGGATGTCTTTCCAGAGGAATTGCCAGGTGTTCCACCTGACAGGGATGTTGAGTTCGTAATAGACCTCGTTCCAGGAACCGTTCCGATTGCTAGAAGACCTTATAAGATGGCACCCCTAGAACTAGCCGAGCTTAAGAAACAACTCGATGAGTCCTTGAAAAAGGGTTTCATCCGACCTAGTTCATCTCCGTGGGCTTGCCCCGTTCTCGTCGTCAAGAAGAAGGATGGTACGGACCGGATGGTTGTAGATTACCGACCTGTCAATTTGGTCACAATCAAGAACAAATATCCGCTTCCCAGGATCAACGACCTGTATGATCAGCTCGCTGGATCCTCAGTCTTCTCCAAGATGGATTTGAGGTTGGGCTACCATCAAATCAAGATCAGAAACGGGGACATTCCTAAAACGGCCTTTGTTACTCGTTATGGCCAATACGAGTACACCGTCATGTCCTTCGGTTTAACCAACGCTCCAGCCACCTTCTCTCGGTTAATGAACTCAATCTTCATGGAGTATTTGGATAAATTCGTCGTGGTTTACCTCGATGATATACTCATCTACTCCAAGAACGAGGAAGAACATGCCGAACATCTAAGGCTAGTGTTGAAGAAACTTCGAGAGCATCGCCTTTATGCCAAATTTTCTAAATGTGAATTCTGGTTGTCAGAAGTGACCTATCTGGGTCATGTAATATCTGGTAAAGGTATTGCTGTTAACCCTGAGCGAGTTCAAGCCGTCCTTAATTGGACTCCACCTGAATCGGTCAAGCAAGTTCGGAGTTTTCTAGGCTTAGAGAGCTATTGTCGTCGCTTTGTCGAGAACTTCTCCAAGGTTGCTAAACCTCTAACCGAACTCCTCAAGAAAGATAAGAAGTTCGAGTGGACTCCACAATGTGAGCACAGCTTTCAGGAACTGAAAAGACGCCTGACCTCTGCTCCCGTACTGGTACCGCCAGACTTCTCCAAGGACTTTGTTATCTACTGCGACGCCTCGCGACAAGGACTAGGTTGCATTCTCATGCAAGATCGACACGTAATTGCCTACGCTTCACGGCAATTGCACCCACATGAGGAGAATTATCCTACTCATGATCTAGAGCTTGCAGCTGTAGTCTATGCACTTAAAACCTGGCGACATTACCTCCTCGGTAATCGTTGCGAAATATTCACTGATCACCAAAGTTTGAAGTACATCTTCACCCAACCGGATTTGAATCTCAGGCAAAGACGTTGGGTCGAGTTGATCACAGATTTCGACTTAGGAATAACTTACACCCCAGGAAAAGCCAACGTCATGGCTGATGCGCTAAGTCGTAAATCTTATTGTAACAACCTGATGTTACAACAAAGTCAACCGCTTCTCCATGAGGAATTTCGGAAGCTTAACCTTCACATTGTTCCTCAAGGTTTTCTTTCCACCTTGGTAGCAAAACCTACTCTTACCGATCAAATCATTGCTGCCCAAAAGCGAGATAAGGGAATATCTAAAATCAAAGAGAACATTGCTAGCGGAGGTGCTAGTTGTTTCTCCACAAATGATCATGGTGTTGTGTACTTTGAGAACCGTCTAGTGGTTCCCAAGAACCAGCATCTACGGCAGTTGATCCTTAAGGAGGCTCATGAATCTCCTCTCACCATTCATCCCGGTAGTACTAAGATGTATCAGGACCTACGCCAGAGGTTCTGGTGGACTAGGATGAAGAGAGAGATTTCTCAGTATATTGCAAATTGCGACGTCTGTCGTCGTGTAAAAGCAGAGCATCAACGGCCTGCTGGCACCCTTCAACCCTTAGCTATTCCTGAATGGAAATGGGATAAAATTGGTATGGATTTCATTACCGGTTTTCCCAGGACCAAGAGAGGGAATAATGCTATTTTCGTCGTGGTCGATCGTCTTTCCAAAGTAGGCCATTTCTTACCTGTTCGTGAGAGTATAACCGCTAGTCAGCTGGCAGACTTATACATCTCCCGAATAGTGTCTCTCCATGGTGTTCCTTTGGAAATTAACTCGGATCGAGGAAGTCTTTTCACCTCTCGATTTTGGGAAAGTTTCCAGAATGCTATGGGAACCCGTCTCTCCTTTAGCACCGCTTTCCACCCTCAGTCAAGTGGTCAAGTGGAACGCGTCAACCAAATTCTAGAAGACATGCTTCGAGCCTCTGTTATCTCATTCGGAATGGACTGGGAGAAGTGCCTTCCATTTGCCGAATTCGCTTACAACAACAGCTATCAATCTAGCTTGGGTAAATCCCCTTTTGAAGTTCTCTATGGACGACGGTGTCGAACACCCCTTAACTGGTCAGAGACCGGGGAAAGACAATTCTTTGGCCCGGATATGATTCAGGAAGCAGAAGAACAAGTTCGCATCGTTCGTGAAAAGTTGAAAACAGCCCAATCTCGTCAAAAGAGTCAATATGACCGAAAACATAAGGCTATGACTTTCGAGATTGACGAGAAGGCTTATCTTCGGGTCACCCCTCTGAAGGGAACCCATCGTTTCGGTATCAAAGGCAAATTGGCTCCTCATTACATTGGACCTTTTCGCATTCTCGCCAAACGAGGAGAAGTTGCCTACCAGTTGGAACTACCTCCGCACCTCTCCAGAGTCCACGATGTCTTCCACGTTTCTCAACTCAGGCGTTGCTTCTCGGATCCTATCCGTGAAGTGGACCACGAAACGCTTGATCTCCAAGATAATCTTACATATCGAGAGTACCCCATTCGTATCCTCGATCAGGCCGAACGTACCACCCGACGTCATAATATCAAGTTTCTCAAAGTTCAATGGTCGCACCATTCTGAGGATGAAGCAACTTGGGAAAGGGAGGATCGTCTTCGACTTGAGTATCCCGCCTTCTTTCCGGAGGAACCCAAATCTCGGGACGAGATTCTTTTGAGTGGGGGTGAGTTGTCACACCCTAGCTAGTCATGCATTAGAGTGTTGCATCATGTTTACTCTTTCATCAGAAACTTGAAATGGGGATCTGTGAAACCCTCAGAATCATTTTGAAAATGATCCAAATAAAAATTTCTCCAAAAGGGTCCAAGAAAATGCTCATGTTGCTCCCTGAAAATATTGGACATAGATAAAAATCAAACCAATATTTTTAAGAGCTCATAGGTATTTATTTTGGGAATTTGGAATTAATGCATAAATATTTGCATTGGAAATATATTAATTATATATATTAATATATGTCCAAATATTATGCCAATTATAAAGCAGCTCTGGAATAATATATCTAGCTCCTGCAAAAATTGGCATAAGGTAAATAAATGATTTAATATATTATTTAAATCAAAACAAATGTCAGAAATTAGAAAACAGAAAATTAAATAACAGGAGGGGCTTACCTGGGCTCCTCCACTGTGCGGCCCAGCCAGCTGGCTGGCCCAGCCAGCAGGCGGCCCAGCCCGCCTCCCTCCTCTGTCGTCTTCGTCCTCGACAGAGGGAGGGGAGTGTGGCCGGCGCGCGCGCGCGCCACCGCGCCACGCCACCTGCAGGCTGCCTGCCTGCCCTCCCCTCCTCGCTCGATGCCCCGGACGACGCCACGCCTCCCCCTGCTCTCTCTCACTCTCCCTCAGTTCCTCCCTCCTCTCCCTCGCTCTCTCTCTCACACGGCCGAACACCACCCTCGCCGCCGTTCGCCACAGCAGCCGTCTCCGGCCACCCCTCGCTTCCCCGACTAGCTCAGGAGCTCCGCCTCGACCCCCTCTTCCTCCCCACCGCTCCACGGGTCTCCGGAAGCCCTGCACCGCCGCCTACGTCGCCGTTCCCCTCCTCGGCCACCGGAGGTCATCGCCGTCGATTCGCTGCACTCCGGCCGTCCCCGAGCCCGCTAACCATCCCTGCAGCTCCGCGGTGAGCCACCGATTCGATTCCCCCTTGCCCCGTCGTCCAGAGCCTTCTGTAGCTGCCGCCCCCTTGAGCTCCGAAGCTCGACGCCGCCGGCGATGTCGCCGTCGTGGCCACGGTCACTGTAGCGCCCAACCGAGCACACTATCATGCTCCACACCTCACTAGGAGCACGCAGCACGCACCAACGCCTCCCCAAACACCCTGCAACGCCGATTCCGACCGCACCCGAACTCCGGCCGCCGCTCACGAGCTCGCCGTCGACGGTACAGACCACCCCAGGCACGGCCACCACCACCGTTCGACGCGCGGGAGCAAGGGCTCTCCAACGAGCCCAAGCACGGCCTCGCCCGTGCCCTGTAGCGTGATCCCGCATCGCGCCGCCGTCTCGGGCCTCGCCGGCGTCATGTCGCCGGTGGGTTTGACCCACTTTGACCACGGCAGGACCCCTCCTGAGTCCCTGACAGGTGGGCCCAGCCCTGTAGCTAATTAGGATTAGCGCTAACCACTGTTAGTTAACCCCCTGACACTGACCAGTGGGCCCCAGCGCCACTAATCCCTAATTAGAATTAATTTAAACCTGTTAAACCCCCCCTGTCACTGACGTGTGGCCCCCACACGTCAGGTTTGACCCAGACCTGTTCCGTTGACCTGCTGACGTCACACTGACGTCATGCTGGCGCAATAATTATATTTCTGGATTTAAATTAAATCAGGAAATTCCAGAATATTATTTAAACTTCAAAAATTCATAACTTTTATTCTGTAACTCCAAATTGGACAAATTATATATGAAAAATGATCAGAAAAATCCAATCTATCCATCTGTACTATTTTCATGCATGATCAAACAAGTTAAATTGATGTTTTAAGCAGAACAAGGAAAAGCACTTTTAAAAGGCCATGTTTGAGTTTGAAATTTGAATCTTTGATTCAAATTTGTTCAAACCCTTCTGGTTTTAGTTGCATTAGCCCAACACACTCATATTGCCATGTTTCATGCATGCATGCATCAGGTTTGTTGCACATTGTTTGGTGATGGTTGTGTATCGATGTCCTTTGCGACAGGTTCTGCCTCCGAGGAGTACCGTGATTACCCTAACGAAGAACCGTATCAGTGCATCGAACCATCAGGCAAGCAACCAACCATTTGATCATATCGATACAATCCCATGTTCTCGCTCCTGCTCTCTTTTACTGCATTAAGACAACGCGTTTCAAACTGCTGTGTGCTACGGTAGTTGAACCCATTTCCTCTGCATGACCTGTCATTGCCACAGTAACTAGATGAAACCCACTAGCATGTGTAGGAGTTGATTGAGCCATATGTATGTGTTGTTCCTACGTTGCTATGCCTGCTATGCTTAGAGTTGTGTCAGGTCTGGTTCATCTGGGTGATGGCTAGAGTGAAATGATTATGTCGGAAATGAGAGTGGTGTGGTGAACACGATTTGGTAAAGGTATCGATGAGAGGCCATGTAGGAGTACATGGTGGGTTGTTTCATTGAAGCCGACCTTAAGCACTGAGATCTGTATGTGTGATTTAAGATACAGCTACTACCATGCATTGGGCCCTGAAATATGACCCCGCTCGACTTCTTATTCACCCTAGCTCTCTGTCCAGGAGTTGCAAGTAGTTTCTGGTGTTTGTAGCCTACTGGAGGCCGTGGACAGCGCTGACCGTAGGGGTGGGTTGTGATGCGGTAGGTACGTGGCACGGTGTACCGAATACCCGTTAGGTATCTCGGGAACCCTGTTCACATCGTTCGGGACCGTATGGGAAACCTCGGCCGGACTCCCTGCGGATGGAACCTGAATAGGCGATAAACCTGGACTAGAGGCTTAAGTGTTTAGGTAGGTCGTGGTCTACACCCACGTCGGCTTTCGCTTGAAGTCTGCCGAGCACATATCGTGTGTAGACGCTAAGTGGTGGAAACATGTATGAAGAAGTACACCCCTGCAGGGTTATCATGATCTATTCGAATAGCCGCGTCCGCGGTAAAGGACTACTTGGTTGCCTATACAGTTCATAGACAAGTAAATGGAAACTGCTAAAAGCCTCAAGATAAGTGTGAGTGCCGAGGATGGCTCTTCCGTAGGAAGACGGAGGCGGATCCTCGGTAGTGTATTGAAGTGGTGAGTAGTGGACTCGTGTGCGCAAAACCATTTGAAGTTGGAGTATCGTAGGATAGTCTAGCCAAGAGTCAAAGCTGGCTTGCTGCAATAACTCCACCAACCCTTCTTGATAATATGCATATATGTAGGATCTGATGTAAGTCTTGCTGAGTACCTTTGTACTCATGTTGCTATAATCTACATTTTACAGAAGACGCTGCAACCCCTTCTGATGGGTTCTATGTAGACGTTGACATCAACGAGTAGGCTAAAGACCCAGGTGGTGACCCTGAGCTTGTGAAGGACCACGTAGTATAGCTAGGCTTTCCAAGCCTCTTTTATTTTACTAGTTGTCTGTACTCAGACAAGTTACTTCCGCTGCTGGTTTGTATGACTGTATGACTTGTATGTTGGGTCGTGAGACCCGTACCTTTGTGTATGTTATGTATGGCTCCCTGAGCCTTAAATAAAGTACTTGTGTCGTAGAGTCATGTTGTGATGCTTCGTTGTATTTGCACATATCGAGCATATTGTGTGTATGATTGAAATGCTTGGTATGTGTGGGATCTGACTATCTAGTTGTTTATCTTTAGTAGCCTCTCTTACCGGGAAATGCCTCCTAGTGTTACCGCTGAGCCATGGTAGCTTGCTACTGCTCTGGAACACTTAGGCTGGCCGGCATGTGTCCTTCCTCGTTCCGGTGTCTGTCCCTTCGGGGAAATGTCACGCTTTGAGTACCGGAGTCCTGTTAGCCCGCTACAGCCCGGTTTACCGGAGTCCTGCTAGCCCAGTGCTACAGCCCGGACCCACTTGCTGATGACCGACACGTTCGAAGCTGGGTCATGGATGCATGTCCCTGTAAGTCTGTGCCACTTTGGGTTTACGACTAGTCATGTCAGCCCGGGCTCCTTATCATATGGATGCTAGCGACACTATCATATACGTGAGCCAAAAGGCGCAAACGGTCCCGGGCAAAGGTAAGGCGACACCCGTGGGGATACCGTGCGTGAGGCCGCAAAGTGATATGAGGTGTTACCGGCTAGATCGATGTGACATCGAGTTGGGGTCCTGACAGCGTTGGCATCAGAGCCGGACTGCCTGTAGGTTCTTCAAGCCAAACTGGTCGATGTTGAGTCTAGAAATTCTTTAGTTATATGTAGGGGAATTGTTTGTGGGTTGGAACGTAAGGCTCTTTTATTCCTCTATCTTATGACATTCTGATCTGAGTCAGTCCATTCTTCCACCGGGGGTTAAGGAATTAGGATCTATTCTCTCTATCAGGATCACGTGTTACCAATCAGTAGTACCTTATAAGTTTGATGGATACAAGCCTAGTTCAGTTCTACTACCACATTATGTTGTTAGAATGGATTCAGAACTTTGATATGATGATGTTGAGTGTGTATGTAATCCTTTGTCAAATGTCTCAAAATCCTTCTTGAGCATTTACAGCTGTTATGCTGCCGAAATTTTGCTAGAAATTCTAATGCCCTTGCATTATGATTGTGCTTTCAGATGGCCACTCGCGACCTCAATCAAGTGGTTCGCCTGACTCGATGCCTAGATGTACCCGGCCATAC
>NC_057810.1:535505771-535620896 GCF_018294505.1 Triticum aestivum | reverse complement strand
GTGACTCGTGGGATATGACCTAGTTTGTACTCTTTCCGGAGGTGTAGAAAAATAATGTATAGGAGCTTGGGATGCCTCCGATGAGATGTAATCCTTTTCTCACCGTAATAGTACCTTGTTTGGTCTTGTACTAAACCCTGTATGGTGTGTATGACGATGGAATAAAGGAAGCAGTTTCTGTATCTACCATGTCATACGGATGATCATCTTGCATTTCGAGTTATTCCTTACATTCTGTATCCTATGTCGGAATTTTATCATTCTGACTAAATCATTGTCTTGTTTACCTAGGATGGTCAACACGCGCGCTAACCCTGCTTCTCAAGAGCAGGCCGAAGGCAGTGAAGGCAGGAATGAAAATCTGCCTCATCCTCCTTCCCTAGCCGAGGTTATGATGGAAGCTGAGAGAAACAAGCGGGAGACCAACCGTTTGTTGGAGCGTATTGAACAGAACACAGCACACCATCAGAGGACTAACGTGGTGTCACTCAGTGATTTTATCAAATTACATCCACCCACGTTCCACCACTCCGTTGAGCCTCTCGACGCTGATGACTGGCTTCGCAGTATCTCTCACAAACTGCTTTCCATGCTGGTAGCGGAGGCTGACAAGGTCACCTTTGCTGCATATCATCTTGAAGGCCCCACCAGTCTATGGTGGGAAAATTATGGAGCTATGCGCCCAGCGGGCCATGTCACTACTTGGGCTGAATTCAGCGAGGCTTTCCGTGAACATCACATTCCGGAGGGTCTCATGGACCGTAAACGTGAAGAATTTTGCAGTTTCACCCAAGGCCGACTTTCTGTGGATGTTTACAGCAGGGAGTTTGGTAATCTCGCACGATATGCAACCGAGGAAGTTTCTACCGACGCCAAGAAGCAAGCAAGGTTCCGTAAGGGCCTTAGTCCTGAGCTTCGCCGCGACCTCCGTCTGCATGAGTGCACATCTTTTCAGAAACTTGTCAACAAAGCCATCAGTGCTGAAACTGGTCAGACTGACTATGACGCAACACGCAAGCATGGCCGTGACATGGGTTCCTCATCCGGTGCTGGTCCTCAGAAGCGCGGCGTGTGGGTACCCAACACCGCCCTGCCACCCAGGTTCACACCGAGGCCATCTTTCCAGGCGCCTCGCCCTGTTCAACAGTCTGCACCGGCCAAGCCCTATGGGGGTCCAACTAACAATGCTCCTCCACGTACCAGTTCCGTGACCTGTTTCAAGTGTGGGGAATCTGGTCACTATATGCGTGAGTGTCCCCAGACCAACCCCAACCAGTCTGCTAAAGCTGTTGGCCGTGGCAAGCCGACAGGAAAAATATTCCACGCCAAGCCGGTCACCGCTTCACGTGGCCATGTCAACTGTATCTCTGCCGAAGAAGCTCAAGAGGATCCCAACGTCGTTCTCGGTACGCTTCTTGTTAATTGCCACCCGGCATCTGTTCTTTTCGATACAGGAGCCTCTCATTCTTTTATATCTGAAAACTATGCTCGCTTGCATAACGTCGCATTCGGTGATATGCCAACCTCTATGGTAATTCAAACTCCGGGATCCAAGTGGCAAACTTCTAGAGTAAGCCATGGAAATGAAATCCAAGTCGACAGACTTGTTTTCCTCGCGTCTTTGATAGCCCTTAAATCTTCAGATATTAATATCATTCTGGGTATGGACTGGATGTCAGCTCATCAAGCCAAAATTGATTGCTTCTCTAGGACTGTTGAACTCACCCATCCTTCGGGGAAGATAGTCAATGTCTTGACCCGAATAGCCAAGCGACAATTATATTCTCTTAACGCCAGCCCTTTGCCAGACCTTGAGGACGTGCCGGTAGTCCGTGACTTCCCGGATGTCTTTCCAGAGGAATTGCCAGGTGTTCCACCTGACAGGGATGTTGAGTTCGTAATAGACCTCGTTCCAGGAACCGTTCCGATTGCTAGAAGACCTTATAAGATGGCACCCCTAGAACTAGCCGAGCTTAAGAAACAACTCGATGAGTCCTTGAAAAAGGGTTTCATCCGACCTAGTTCATCTCCGTGGGCTTGCCCCGTTCTCGTCGTCAAGAAGAAGGATGGTACGGACCGGATGGTTGTAGATTACCGACCTGTCAACTTGGTCACAATCAAGAACAAATATCCGCTTCCCAGGATCAACGACCTGTATGATCAGCTCGCTGGATCCTCAGTCTTCTCCAAGATGGATTTGAGGTTGGGCTACCATCAAATCAAGATCAGAAACGGGGACATTCCTAAAACGGCCTTTGTTACTCGTTATGGCCAATACGAGTACACCGTCATGTCCTTCGGTTTAACCAACGCTCCAGCCACCTTCTCTCAGTTAATGAACTCAATCTTCATGGAGTATTTGGATAAATTCGTCGTGGTTTACCTCGATGATATACTCATCTACTCCAAGAACGAGGAAGAACATGCCGAACATCTAAGGCTAGTGTTGAAGAAACTTCGAGAGCATCGCCTTTATGCCAAATTTTCTAAATGTGAATTCTGGTTGTCAGAAGTGACCTATCTGGGTCATGTAATATCTGGTAAAGGTATTGCTGTTAACCCTGAGCGAGTTCAAGCCGTCCTTAATTGGACTCCACCTGAATCGGTCAAGCAAGTTCGGAGTTTTCTAGGCTTAGCGAGCTATTGTCGTCGCTTTGTCGAGAACTTCTCCAAGGTTGCTAAACCTCTAACCGAACTCCTCAAGAAAGATAAGAAGTTCGAGTGGACTCCACAATGTGAGCACAGCTTTCAGGAACTGAAAAGACGCCTGACCTCTGCTCCCGTACTGGTACCGCCAGACTTCTCCAAGGACTTTGTTATCTACTGCGACGCCTCGCGACAAGGACTAGGTTGCATTCTCATGCAAGATCGACACGTAATTGCCTACGCTTCACGGCAATTGCACCCACATGAGGAGAATTATCCTACTCATGATCTAGAGCTTGCAGCTGTAGTCTATGCACTTAAAACCTGGCGACATTACCTCCTCGGTAATCGTTGCGAAATATTCACTGATCACCAAAGTTTGAAGTACATCTTCACCCAACCGGATTTGAATCTCAGGCAAAGACGTTGGGTCGAGTTGATCACAGATTTCGACTTAGGAATAACTTACACCCCAGGAAAAGCCAACGTCATGGCTGATGCGCTAAGTCGTAAATCTTATTGTAACAACCTGATGTTACAACAAAGTCAACCGCTTCTCCATGAGGAATTTCGGAAGCTTAACCTTCACATTGTTCCTCAAGGTTTTCTTTCCACCTTGGTAGCAAAACCTACTCTTACCGATCAAATCATTGCTGCCCAAAAGCGAGATAAGGGAATATCTAAAATCAAAGAGAACATTGCTAGCGGAGGTGCTAGTTGTTTCTCCACAAATGATCATGGTGTTGTGTACTTTGAGAACCGTCTAGTGGTTCCCAAGAACCAGCATCTACGGCAGTTGATCCTTAAGGAGGCTCATGAATCTCCTCTCACCATTCATCCCGGTAGTACTAAGATGTATCAGGACCTACGCCAGAGGTTCTGGTGGACTAGGATGAAGAGAGAGATTTCTCAGTATATTGCAAATTGCGACGTCTGTCGTCGTGTAAAAGCAGAGCATCAACGGCCTGCTGGCACCCTTCAACCCTTAGCTATTCCTGAATGGAAATGGGATAAAATTGGTATGGATTTCATTACCGGTTTTCCCAGGACCAAGAGAGGGAATAATGCTATTTTCGTCGTGGTCGATCGTCTTTCCAAAGTAGGCCATTTCTTACCTGTTCGTGAGAGTATAACCGCTAGTCAGCTGGCAGACTTATACATCTCCCGAATAGTGTCTCTCCATGGTGTTCCTTTGGAAATTAACTCGGATCGAGGAAGTCTTTTCACCTCTCGATTTTGGGAAAGTTTCCAGAATGCTATGGGAACCCGTCTCTCCTTTAGCACCGCTTTCCACCCTCAGTCAAGTGGTCAAGTGGAACGCGTCAACCAAATTCTAGAAGACATGCTTCGAGCCTCTGTTATCTCATTCGGAATGGACTGGGAGAAGTGCCTTCCATTTGCCGAATTCGCTTACAACAACAGCTATCAATCTAGCTTGGGTAAATCCCCTTTTGAAGTTCTCTATGGACGACGGTGTCGAACACCCCTTAACTGGTCAGAGACCGGGGAAAGACAATTCTTTGGCCCGGATATGATTCAGGAAGCAGAAGAACAAGTTCGCATCGTTCGTGAAAAGTTGAAAACAGCCCAATCTCGTCAAAAGAGTCAATATGACCGAAAACATAAGGCTATGACTTTCGAGATTGACGAGAAGGCTTATCTTCGGGTCACCCCTCTGAAGGGAACCCATCATTTCGGTATCAAAGGCAAATTGGCTCCTCGTTACATTGGACCTTTTCGCATTCTCGCCAAACGAGGAGAAGTTGCCTACCAGTTGGAACTACCTCCGCACCTCTCCAGAGTCCACGATGTCTTCCACGTTTCTCAACTCAGGCGTTGCTTCTCGGATCCTATCCGTGAAGTGGACCACGAAACGCTTGATCTCCAAGATAATCTTACATATCGAGAGTACCCCATTCGTATCCTCGATCAGGCCGAACGTACCACCCGACGTCATAATATCAAGTTTCTCAAAGTTCAATGGTCGCACCATTCTGAGGATGAAGCAACTTGGGAAAGGGAGGATCGTCTTCGACTTGAGTATCCCGCCTTCTTTCCGGAGGAACCCAAATCTCGGGACGAGATTCTTTTGAGTGGGGGTGAGTTGTCACACCCTAGCTAGTCATGCATTAGAGTGTTGCATCATGTTTACTCTTTCATCAGAAACTTGAAATGGGGATCTGTGAAACCCTCAGAATCATTTTGAAAATGATCCAAATAAAAATTTCTCCAAAAGGGTCCAAGAAAATGCTCATGTTGCTCCCTGAAAATATTGGACAGAGATAAAAATCAAACCAATATTTTTAAGAGCTCATAGGTATTTATTTTGGGCATTTGGAATTAATGCATAAATATTTGCATTGGAAATATATTAATTATATATATTAATATATGTCCAAATATTATGCCAATTATAAAGCAGCTCTGGAATAATATATCTAGCTCCTGCAAAAATTGGCATAAGGTAAATAAATGATTTAATATATTATTTAAATCAAAACAAATGTCAGAAATTAGAAAACAGAAAATTAAATAACAGGAGGGGCTTACCTGGGCTCCTCCACTGTGCGGCCCAGCCAGCTGGCTGGCCCAGCCAGCAGGCGGCCCAGCCCGCCTCCCTCCTCTGTCGTCTTCGTCCTCGACAGAGGGAGGAGAGTGTGGCCGGCGCGCGCGCGCGCCACCGCGCCACGCCACCTGCTCGGCTGCCTGCCTGCCCTCCCCTCCTCGCTCGATGCCCCGGACGACGCCACGCCTCCCCCCCTGCTCTCTCTCACTCTCCCTCAGTTCCTCCCTCCTCTCCCTCGCTCTCTCTCTCACACGGCCGAACACCACCCTCGCCGCCATTCGCCACAGCAGCCGTCTCCGGCCACCCCTCGCTTCCCCGACTAGCTCAGGAGCTCCGCCTCGACCCCCTCTTCCTCCCCACTGCTCCACGGGTCTCCGGAAGCCCTGCACCGCTGCCTACGTCGCCGTTCCCCTCCTCGGCCACCGGAGGTCATCGCCGTCGATTCGCTGCACTCCGGCCGTCCCCGAGCCCGCTAACCATCCCTGCAGCTCCGCGGTGAGCCACCGATTCGATTCCCCCTTGCCCCGTCGTCCCTAGCCTTCTGTAGCTGCCGCCCCCTTGAGCTCCGAAGCTCGACGCCGCCGGTGATGTCGCCGTCGTGGCCACGGTCACCGTAGCGCCCAACCGAGCACACTATCGTGCTCCACACCTCACTAGGAGCACGCAGCACGCACCAACGCCTCTCCAAACACCCTGCAACGCCGATTCCGACCGCACCCGAACTCCGGCCGCCGCTCACGAGCTCGCCGTCGACGGTACAGACTACCCCAGGCACGGCCACCACCACCGTTCGACGCGCGGGAGCAAGGGCTCTCCAACGAGCCCAAGCACGGCCTCGCCCGTGCCCTGTAGCGCGATCCCGCATCGCGCCGCCGTCTCGGGCCTCGCCGGCGTCATGTCGCCGGTGGGTTTGACCCACTTTGACCACGGCAGGACCCCCCCTGAGTCCCTGACAGGTGGGCCCAGCCCTGTAGCTAATTAGGATTAGCGCTAACCACTGTTAGTTAACCCCCTGACACTGACCAGTGGGCCCCAGCGCCACTAATCCCTAATTAGAATTAATTTAAACCTGTTAAACCCCCCCTGTCACTGACATGTGGCCCCCACACATCAGGTTTGACCCAGACCTGTTCCGTTGACCTGCTGACGTCACACTGACGTCATGCTGGCGCAATAATTATATTTCTGGATTTAAATTAAATCAGGAAATTCCAGAATATTATTTAAACTTCAAAAATTCATAACTTTTATTCTGTAACTCCAAATTGGACAAATTATATATGAAAAATGATCAGAAAAATCCAATCTATCCATCTGTACTATTTTCATGCATGATCAAACAAGTTAAATTGATGTTTTAAGCAGAACAAGGAAAAGCACTTTAAAAGGCCATGTTTGAGTTTGAAATTTGAATCTTTGATTCAAATTTGTTCAAACCCTTCTGGTTTTAGTTGCATTAGCCCAACACACTCATATTGCCATGTTTCATGCATGCATCATTTTGTTGCACATTGTTTGGTGATGGTTGTGTATCGATGTCCTTTGCGACAGGTTCTGCCTCCGAGGAGTATCGTGATTACCCTAACGAAGAACCGTATCAGTGCATCGAACCATCAGGCAAGCAACCAACCATTTGATCATATCGATACAATCCCATGTTCTCGCTCCTGCTCTCTTTTACTGCATTAAGACAACGCGTTTCAAACTGCTGTGTGCTATGGTAGTTGAACCCATTTCCTCTGCATGACCTGTCATTGCCACAGTAACTAGATGAAACCCACTAGCATGTGTAGGAGTTGATTGAGCCATATGTATGTGTTGTTCCTACCTTGCTATGCCTGCTATGCTTAGAGTTGTGTCAGGTCTGGTTCATCTGGGTGATGGCTAGAGTGAAATGATTATGTCGGAAATGAGAGTGGTGTGGTGAACACGATTTGGTAAAGGTATCGATGAGAGGCCATGTAGGAGTACATGGTGGGTTGTTTCATTGAAGCCGACCTTAAGCACTGAGATCTGTATGTGTGATTTAAGATACAGCTACTACCATGCATTGGGCCCTGAAATATGACCCCACTCGACTTCTTATTCACCCTAGCTCTCTGTCCAGGAGTTGCAAGTAGTTTCTGGTGTTTGTAGCCTACTGGAGGCCGTGGACAGCGCTGACCGTAGGGGTGGGCTGTGATGCGGTAGGTACGTGGCACGGTGTACCGAATACCCGTTAGGTATCTCGGGAACCCTGTTCACATCGTTCGGGACCGTATGGGAAACCTCGGCCGGACTCCCTACGGATGGAACCTGAATAGGCGATAAACCTGGACTAGAGGCTTAAGTGTTTAGGTAGGTCGTGGTCTACACCCACGTCGGCTTTCGCTTGAAGTCTGCCGAGCACATATCGTGTGTAGACGCTAAGTGGTGGAAACATGTATGAAGAAGTACACCCCTGCAGGGTTATCATGATCTATTCGAATAGCCGCGTCCGCGGTAAAGGACTACTTGGTTGCCTATACAGTTCATAGACAAGTAAATGGAAACTGCTAAAAGCCTCAAGATAAGTGTGAGTGCCGAGGATGGCTCTTCCGTAGGAAGACGGAGGCGGATCCTCGGTAGTGTATTGAAGTGGTGAGTAGTGGACTCGTGTGCGCAAAACCATTTGAAGTTGGAGTATCGTAGGATAGTCTAGCCAAGAGTCAAAGCTGGCTTGCTGCAATAACTCCACCAACCCTTCTTGATAATATGCATATATGTAGGATCTGATGTAAGTCTTGCTGAGTACCTTTGTACTCATGTTGCTATAATCTACATTTTACAGAAGACGCTGCAACCCCTTCTGATGGGTTCTATGTAGACGTTGACATCAACGAGTAGGCTAAAGACCCAGGTGGTGACCCTGAGCTTGTGAAGGACCACGTAGTATAGCTAGGCTTTCCAAGCCTCTTTTATTTTACTAGTTGTCTGTACTCAGACAAGTTACTTCCGCTGCTGGTTTGTATGACTGTATGACTTGTATGTTGGGTCGTGAGACCCGTACCTTTGTGTATGTTATGTATGGCTCCCTGAGCCTTAAATAAAGTACTTGTGTTGTAGAGTCATGTTGTGATGCTTCGTTGTATTTGCACATATCGAGCATATTGTGTGTATGATTGAAATGCTTGGTATGTGTGGGATCTGACTATCTAGTTGTTTATCTTTAGTAGCCTCTCTTACCGGGAAATGCCTCCTAGTGTTACCGCTGAGCCATGGTAGCTTGCTACTGCTCTGGAACACTTAGGCTGGCCGGCATGTGTCCTTCTTCGTTCCGGTGTCTGTCCCTTCGGGGAAATGTCACGCTTTGAGTACCGGAGTCCTGTTAGCCCGCTACAGCCCGGTTTACCGGAGTCCTGCTAGCCCAGTGCTACAGCCCGGACCCACTTGCTGATGACCGACACGTTCGAAGCTGGGTCATGGATACCTGTCCCTGTAAGTCTGTGCCACTTTGGGTTTACGACTAGTCATGTCAGCCCGGGCTCCTTATCATATGGATGCTAGCAACACTATCATATACGTGAGCCAAAAGGCGCAAACGGTCCCGGGCAAAGGTAAGGCGACACCCGTGGGGATACCGTGCGTGAGGCCGCAAAGTGATATGAGGTGTTACCGGCTAGATCGATGTGACATCGAGTTGGGGTCCTGACACTGCTGTCACATGTTTTATAATTAAAGCACCATTCTTCTATACAAGGCATGCAAGGGGAAGATGACTATGTTAGAATCTGAAGGGTTACAAACAAGGCCTTTGCAAAAGATCCAAACGCGAGGAGATAATAAACCAACTCCAGTTTTTATAGATACTACTACAACACCGAGAAACCCAACTCCTATTGATAATAAGTAGATTCTAGTGGCCAAAGAACTAGTCCGCTCCAGTCCAGCAAAAATATGTTAACTCAATTCTAAGAAGCGTGTGTGTATCCTTGCATCATGAAATTTTATAGCATGCTGATCATATTTTCTACATGTTTCTTACCCATCTCTCTTTTAGAAAATAAGCTTAACAGATAGAAGAATTTCTGCAATGGTATCGTTTATGAGGAAAGATTCTTGCAGGAATTCTCTATGCTCCAATGTAGATGTAAGTACCTGTTGTATATCACTATATTTTTACATCAACATGTATTTTGTTAAACGGCGTGAATCCAACCTTTATCTGATCTAAATTTAGTTGTAGCAAATTGTACGATTAAAGGCCACAACGTTGATTTTTGTAAGGAAAACTGCCTGGTAGTTTTGCATCCTGAGCTGCATGAGTGTACAATCTCATATCAGTGGGTTTGAATACTTTGGTTCTGCAGTGGGGTTTTCAGTGTTTTTTTACTGTGTTGTCCTGTCGTATCCCTAGCTCTTACATCATACTCCATCCGTCCAGATTAAATGTTGCAGAAATGGATAAAACTGGATGTATCTAGAACTGAAAAACGCCTAGACCCGTCCATTTATTTCCGGATGGAGGGAATACATGTCAATATGTTATGCCTTTCTATTCTTCAGTACCTATTCCATCTCTACTGTAGCATGTTTTATAACTGAATCACCATTCTTCTATATAAGGCATGCAAGGGGAAGACGGCTATGTTAGAATCTGAAGGGTTACAAACTAGGTCTTTGCAAAAGATCCAAGCGCCAGGAGATAATAAACCAACTTCTTTTTTCATAGATACTGCTCCAGCACAGAGAAACCCAACTCCCACTGATAATAAGCAGATTCCAGTGGCCAAAGAACTAGTCTGCTCCAGTCCAGCAAAATAATGTCAATTCCATTCTAAGAAGCGCGTGCGTATCCTCGCATCATGAAATTTTATAGCATTCTGATCATATTTTCTACATGTTTCTTAACCATCTCTCTTTTAGAAAATAAGGTTAAATGATAGAAGACTTCCTCCATTGGGATTGTATTCGAGGAAAATATCTTGCCGGAATTCTCTGTGCTCCAATGCTGATGTAAGTACCTGTTGTATATCACTATATTTTACATCAACATGTATTT
Organism: Triticum aestivum; assembly: GCF_018294505.1. Taxonomy (NCBI): domain Eukaryota; kingdom Viridiplantae; phylum Streptophyta; class Magnoliopsida; order Poales; family Poaceae; genus Triticum; species Triticum aestivum. Next base: position 535,610,664 of record NC_057810.1, on the reverse strand, counting down.
TGTTAATCGGCATGAATCTAACCTTTATCTGATCTAAAATTAGTTGTAGCAAAATGTTAAAGGCGCCAATGCTGATTTTTGTAAGGAAAACTGCATGGTAGTTTTGCATACTGAGCTGCATGAATGTACTATCTCATATCACGCACATTACTGAATTGTAGTGCTTCTCTGGTTGCCTATTCATTCATTGTGTCAATGTTGCTTTCGTGCTACCTTACCTGGCTGATGATAGCTGTGCCATATTGTGTTAATTTGGTGTAGGCTAGTTGCCCTAACGTTCGTTGTGTCAATGTTGCATTCCTATTATCTGACTTGGCCAATGGTAGCAATGCTAGTGCGTTAATTTTGTGCAGGCTGCTGAAGATAAGAAGACAAACTCTGAAAACAGCAAGGCAACCCCATTGTTTATTTCCAGTAAATCTAGGCCAGGTAATATGGCAATAACTCATGATTAATCTGTTTGGTTCCCGTCCTAATTTATGTTATGATGCAATGGTCGAGACACTCTCCACTATCAATAATACAAGCCCGCCAAAATCGACATCTGAATCTGTTCAGTATCCTCTATCTCGAATGCAACGGAATAAATGTATGTTTGTGAACCAATTAATGGCTGAAGCAATGATGGAAATCATGGATGAATCAGAGGTGCAGAGTCGTGTGACACAACAACCGATCAATGTTTTCAGAGACAGTGTAGCAAAGCAGAAAGAACTTGCCCACATGCTTATGGGCGTCATCTGTACTGAGGTTGCAGATTGTGACGTTGTAGATGGTTAGGTTCTGCTCATTTATTTGCACTGGCATCAATCTTTGATTGCCCAGTGGATGTAATTTCCTGTAATATATGTTGGATGTGCAACGTTATTCCCTGTATGCCGTACCTTTGCTTGATCGGTTTTGGTCCTGTGCATAATTGCTCGTTGTAATGGGCTCAAATTATCTAATTTGGCCTAAAGACATGTACGAACTTTAGTGGGCCAATTAAGTTAATGGGCCGTTACTAGGCCGAAAGTTAATGGTCGGCCCTCTTACCTCCCGGGTCGTTAATAGGTCGACATCGAAGCGGGCAACAGGTGGCCCCAATTTATTTCACGGGCCGTTAACAGGCCGTTACTAAGTTTGGGCTACATATGGCCCAACTATACTATAGGCCTTTAGCAGGCCGAAAGAGACAGCGGGCTTGTACTGGACCGTGAAGACCATGGGCCGCTAAGAGGCCGAAAGTCAGGTCGTATTGTAAATGCCCAACTGTGTTGTGGGCCTTTAGCAGGCCGAAAGAGAAACCGGGCTGGTATTGGACCATGAAGGGCATGGGCCGTTAAAAGGCCAAAACTAAGGTCCGACTGCAAATGGCCCAACTCATTTATGGTCCGTTAACAGGCTGAAAGGCACACAGGGCCGGGAATTGGCCCAACACTTAAATGGGTCGCTAAAAGGCCAAAACTCAGGTCCGACTACAAATGGCCCAACTGATTTATGGGCCGTCAACAGGCTGAAAGTGACATCGGGCCAGAAATTGGCCCAACACTTAAATGGGCCGCTAAAAGGCCAAAACTCAGGTCCGATAACAAATGGCCCATCAGATTTATGGGCCGTCAATAGGCTGAAAGACACACCGGGCCGGAAATTAGCCCAACATTTAAATGGGTCGCTAAAAGGCCGAAAGATGTACATCCTGAAAATTGGCCCATCCATTAAATGGGACGTTAACAGGCCGAAATCTCATCGGGCCGATATTGAGCCCAAATATATAGCGGGTTGTTAACGGGCTCGAACTGACGATGGGCTGCAATGGTGTCAAATCTTTAACGGGCCGTTGACGGGCCGAATTGGCACATCTCGTATGGGCCGTGGGCTTAAATGGACCTCACACAAGTAGGCCTTATATGGGCTGGCCTGCTAATTTTTACTGGGCCGGCCTTTTCAAAGGAATGGGCCTCTGTTGGGCCGTGCCACATGTCGATGTATCATAGGCGCCTTCCGTCCAATGAGTGGATGACATCTGTCCCAACGATGAGCCGACACGTGTTTCCTCCAGCCAATGATGATTTTACACGTGGAAAATCCCCATTGGTCGGGGCTGTTAACGGGTTATCGGATTCAAAACCCGACCCGATAGCTTAATGGCGTTCCGTTACGGTGGATGCCACGCGTCGGTCACCCTTGACGAAAGCACTTCTGTGACGCGCAATTTATTTTCATGGAAGTGGACACTTCCGTGATGATAATTTTGGTAATGTCATGGAACACTTCTATGACAACACGAGTATGACTATCTTGATTATGTCAAAAATTTGTCATGGATGTACATGCATGACAAAAACACGACCTACTGTGACAAACACGTATCATCACGGGAGTGTATTTTTTTGTAGTGTGAGTTTTCAACCCTTGTACCTTGTTTCCATCTGCACTGACTCTCCTTTCAGGGTTGGAAGCAAATCCATGTGGGAGTCTCACACGTGACAGGACCTCGCAGAATTCTTTTCTTTTTACCTCGTACACAGCTGGTGCCATATCCCGTGGTTTACCTTCATCTTGCACCTGCAAATCCTTTCTGATACCCAGGTGTGTCAAATCAATCCTAGATTTTAAGGTATCTTTCGTCTTGCCTTCAATGTTAAGAAGTGTGCCAATAATGTTGTCACATATATTTTTCTCGATGTGCATCACATCAAGATTATGTCGCAGATCCAAATCTTTCCAATACTCCAAGTCCCACAAAGTGGACCTGCGGGTAAACAATAATCTCTCTTCTACCGTGCCACGCTTCCTTTTCCCGCTACCATTACCAGGATGGTTTCCTGGTGTAATATGCCTGACCTTCTGTAATTCCACTTGCAACTCATCGGCGGTGAGCTTCTTTGGCGCATCACGGTTTTTATGCTTTGCATTGAACACATGTCTACGGTATTTTCTAGGATGCGACTTGTCCTTGGCAAGGAAACGGCGGTGTCCAATGTAACAGATCTTGCTAAGTATTGGGTATGACAGCGGATTCCTGTCACAACGAACACATGCATTGTAACCATGTGTCGTTCGCCCTGACATAGTGCCCAAAGCCGGATAATCATAGATGCACCAAATTACAACAGCACGCAGAAAGAAATCAGCTGGTGGGCTGCTATATAGGTCTTGAGTGAGAACACCCTTCCATAGCTGTTGAAGTTCCTCCACAAGAGGCTCCATGAACAAATCAAAATCCTTTCCAGGACTTTTTGGACCTAGGATGAGCAAGGCCATCATGTAGTTTGATTCTTTGGTGCAGACATTTGGAGGCATGTTGTAAGGGATAACAAGCACTGGCCACATGCTATATGTGGCGCTCTGGTGGCCAAATGGGTTAAATCCATCTGAAGCTAAGCCAAGTCTAATGTTTATCGGATCAGCAGCAAACTCTTTGTGTTTATCATTGAAGCTTTTCCACTCACTACCATGAGATGGATGGCTCGTTACATTCTGATCTCTGTACTCCTGGTTCCTAGAATGCCACAGTACATCGTCTCTTGTTTCAGCATCATGAAACAACCTCTGCAATCTTGGTGTAATTGGAAAATGTCTAAGAACATTACGAGGAATCCTCTTCACAACATTGCCATCTTTTCGTCTTGATGATTTGCATTTCGGGCATTCACTTAGTTAGCATAATCCTTCCGGAACAGAACACAATTATTCTTACAAACATGGATCATATCATATCCAATTCCAACTACACGAACAAAATTCTTCATTTAACTGTAGGTGTGTGGCAGCTCAGACGCATCTGGGAAAGATTTGCGAAAAGCAGCCAACATAGCATCGAATGATTTGTTGGTCATCCGCTCAGATGTCTTCACCTGAAGAAAGGTGACCATAGCTGAGAATACTGACAGCTTATTTCCTGGGTAACAGCAACGTTGCATTGTTCCAACATGCGGGCCCACCGTTTTTCTTCTGCAGGTGAAAGTTCACGGAATGCACGAGCATTTCGTAGCATTGTTTCAATGTTGGTCAAACTCACTAGCTCCGCCACCACCACCTCCTCCTCCTCTTCCACCTGAGCATCAGGCAGATCAAGATGGTGATCTGCTGCTTCCACGTAGTCAATAACATTGACGTTCACAGCTTCACCATGATGAACCTACCTAGTATATGTGATCGACATCCCATACAAGTGTAGATGATTTTGCACAGTTGACTGGGGTCTTGTAACTGAATTCATACAACTGCTACACGGGCAGAGCACATCTGATTTCGGACCACCGTACTCAGGTCTGATAAAGTTCATGAAGCTTTCAACCCCCTCGACATATGCAGCGGAGAATCTTCGAGCAGAAGTTATCCAAGTCATGTCCATCTGTTAGACATACAAATTAGTTCTTCTACTAGATATTACAGGAAAAACATATATGCTTTTTTATGAAGTCCAGAAAAAAATACCTAGGTCGATGTCTAAAGCTATGGCAAGATATTTGGACGAGCAGATCTAAGTAACAAAATATATGTAAAGCTAATTCAGCAAACAGTTTTGAGTGCTAAATTATGGCAGGCTGTTTCAGTAGTCAATGAGGCCGAGCACACAGCCATCGAACTATCGAAGGCCATCGCAGCAACAAAGATCGAGTATAAAACGGTGTAGAGCTATTTCACCTAACAGATTGGCTACTAGACCATGGCAATCTACGTCACAATAAATATATGGCAGGATATTTTAGCAACTAATCAGCCTTGGCATGCCATCTCAGCTAAGCAGATTGAGTGCAGAACAGGGCAAGGAAGCTTCTTAAGTAGAGCATATTGACAGTAAACTACTTCGGCAAACAGTGAGATTAACAGCGTCTATAAGCTAATATTCAATGCTACACCGACATGAACGGGGCCTCAGTCTAGAATGCGCGTACCATGGGAGAAGCTGACCGCCGTGCGTCTCCACACGAACGTCGCCAGCGGTGGCGGCGCTGACCACCGTGCGCCTCCACAAGAACGTAGCCAGAGGTGGCAGCGCGGCTAGAGGACGACAGTCTACAAGAGCGTACTGTGGGAGCGAGAGTATCATCGAACCGCGGCGCCGACATATCGGCGCGGCAGGGAGGGCGGCTTTGGCGGAGCGAATGGAGTGGAGGGGGACAGGGGGGAGCGGGGTTTGGGGAATATTATTGGCTAGTTGGCCGAAGGGCGGTTGAATCGGATTTTGGGGGAATTTTTGGGTGTGTGGGGGGGGGGAGGCTAGGATTTTCGCGCGGTGGGCGGGGGGAGTTTGGCGCATGGTCGGTTTCTCCAAGTGCAGTCCCATGTGTCAGTGAAGAGGCAAGCCGAAGCGCGTTCCGTTTGCGTGAGCCATGTGCAGGACCGAACGAGTGTGGGGTGCAATGCGACCGCGACAGGAGTGCTGTGAGTGTAACGCCTTTTTTCCTTTTAAACTAGGTGCTTCGCCCCCTCAAAAATTTTTTTGTTGCTTCGCGCGATCCATCGATACTACTACTAGTAACCCGGTAATCCCGACTAAAACGGCGCGGCCGGGTCTTTTCCCGCGCGATATGCTGGGAGGTTGGCTTAGTTGGGTTTTTTAGGACGAGTAATGCTACACCTACGTAATCCCAGTTACGTAATTAACGTAATTTGAAACGCGTGAGCTGTTGATTGTAGATTGGGGGAGGGAGGGGCCCCACCATGAAAATCAGGGGAGGAGAGAGAGAGGCAATTTACGTTAACCCTTTCGTAGGTTCCCTTAGATGTAGAAAGATGTGAAATGCGTGAATGTGTAGTGGACGTACTATTGGAGTGCCTAAGATAATTTGTGTATGTATAGACCCTATGTGTTTATTTTACTTCGCATGTTAGATTTGTCTCGGTTCAATAAAAAGCAGAGTTGGTGATGATGGTGTGCCTGTCATCCTGCAATATAGGCCGTCCGATCTATATCTAACGGATAGGAAGGAAACTATGACAATTTACCCGCACTCCTCTCCACATTTGCAGATAAGGCTTTCCTCATTCATCCTTTTCTCCCACAAGATCTTGATCTTCCGTGCAATGCACGGGCATCTTGCTAGTACTCCTACAATATGTATATTATTGTGAAAGTTCATATACACCGGCCGAGATTAGTGCAAACAGGGAAGATTTTCATGACATTTCAAACTTTTATAGGACAGAAAATAAAATAAACCCGACCCTAAACCTATTCTATGGTGGCGACCGACGTCCTCCATCTGCGATCTCTATGTACGGGGGTGGGGTTCAAGACCCATGAAGTGAAGGTGCGGTCTCCAGTGAGGAAGAGTAGAACACGGGATACGGACCGGCCAGTTGGCACACCATACCCTGCCGCCTCCCATGCCCTACTCATCCTCGGAGGAGTCCCCGACCTCGGCGGTGCCGGACATTGGACGGCGGCAAGTAGGATGCGTGGCTGATGGTGCTCCCGTCGTCGGCCGCCAGCGTGGCCACCGCTTGTGCGGTCGCGTCCGCGTCCGGCTACGCCGCTATTGCGTCGCGAGAGGCGACTTGAGTGAGGGCGGCGACCTTGAGCTTCATCCCCGAAGACAAGCTCTCCCGTAGAGCTTTCGCACTTGCGGTCATGGCGGATGTGGTGCTAAGTAGGAGGACGATGCGCTATGGTGTGGAGGTTAGCTGGGCGTTGCCGCTTTAAGTAGCGCATTCCGGTGAGGCCAAGCGTCTGGGTGCGTCATTAAGTCGCTGGAGTTGGTTCCTCGGGCACCGAGCCTCTTAACGATGACATACGAACGGACGACATGAATGCGGGCAGCTGGCGCCGGCTGGGAACGCACCGCGCGGCGGCGCGAGGGATGAGGGTTTTGGTGTGCCAGGTTAGTCAGCTGCGGTCGTGGCAACGTTGGAGATGCCCTTTGCTCACATGCGATCCCCGCATGTCATTGAAAAAGCAAGACGACCCGGCATGGTCTCAGGTACAGAGGATGCAGTTGGCCGCGCTACACCACTCCGCAGACGCGTCGTGGCGCCCCGTGCATCCTCGACGAGCCGAGTGTTGGGGTGTGTTTGGATTGTGGCCAAAGTGCACCTTACCAAAATTTTGGTCATGACCCAAAGATTGGTCTTTGTTTGGATGGTTGCCATTTTTTGGCATGCCAATGAACTCTAGCCAACTCTAGTTCATTTTTCTTGCCAATGTCGGTCAAATTATGGGCAACCAATACCTCAACCAAAATTTTGGTCATGACCCAAAGATTGGTCTTTTTTCGATGGTTGCCATTTCTTTGGCATGCCAATGAACTCTAGCCAACTCTAGTTCATTTTTCTTGCCAATGTCGGCCAAATCATGGGCAACCAATACCTCAACCAAAATTTTGGCTACCCAATGCTTTGATGGGGCAACCTTGGGCACAAACCAAATGCCACCCTCGGCACACTGAAACCGACCGTGTCTAGCGACAATATGAGCGTGTCGCTCACTGCGGTCGCCGTGTCTAGAGGCGATGCTGGAGCTGCGCCCCGTTGTTGGCCCCAACGACCCACATGAACGGTTGTCGGTGGCGAGGAGGTCGTGCACCAGCTCCTCCATTGGACTAGTCTGCGCTATGTTGTCCCGATGGGTGTGCCCCACATGTCGGTTTCCCTGTTTTCCCGACCATATTCGAGCGTCCGTGCTCCGCATTGCACATTAGGCCTTACACTATGTAGGCCAAGCGAGACAACTTGTTGTTTATTTGAGCCGTTCAAGCATAATCATGTGGCATTTGCTTATTTATCATTCCTCTCCAACCCTCTTCTCCATCGATCATGTCGCCCTCCAGTCGAGTCCATCCTCCCGCATGCCTCATTTGAACATTCCGCCGAGTATCATTCACATGTACCCACCCTAGTCCTCTTTCAATTGATCTCCGGACACCGAGATGAAATTGAGAGGGAACGAGTGGGGGCACGTGATACCTAAGGCGGATTCAAAATTTTGAACCGGTGATCATAGCATCCGCAAATCATATATAAAGGGTATTCAATGTTCATTTTGTTTTTGAACGTAAAATATACTCCCTCCTATCCTTTCTAGTTTACATATAAGTTTTATGTGTAGTCAAAGTATCTATACTTTGATCAAAAAGGTATCAACATTCAACAATGCCCAATCAATATTGTTAGATTCGTACGTACTCCTAGATTTGTACTCGAGATGGTTTCCAATTTGACTATTGACAAGAATAATAGTACATGAGATGTATGATGTGAAAATTATATCATTGGAAACTCCTTTCACATACGAATTTGACCGTATGCTTTGTGTAAGTTGCATGTCATATATTATTACTCTAACATTTGTGTAAGTTGCATGTCATTTATTATTATTCTAACATTTGGTCAAAGTAGTATAGTGGAAGTGGATCCTCTGACGTAGGTATCCCTGCCTTACCCTCCCTTTTGGTCACTTACTGGCAGACCCCATGCTTGCTAGGCCTCGCATGTCAGTTACTCAATGGGTTCGACCACGTCAGGGGATCCTCATCCGTAGTATACTCCGTCTGTTTTTATTTACTCCGCATAAAATGGAGGGAGTGGTGGTATAATAAATGACGCGGGCGGGGGAGGGGGAGGGACGTTGGTTTGCTCTCAACTGCGGTCCCACAAGACGAAGCGTGTTCCATTCGGTGAGCGACGTGGAGGGTCCAGCATGCCGGGCTGCAACGCGAACGCGACAAGAGCGATGTACAGTCAAAACCGATTGACCGGTCGTCACCAAAACCACTATTCACACCAGAACCTTCGCTGCTCGGCCTACGCCAGCCACTACCCTTAAACCACACCAAATGTCCAGCCCATTCCCCCACCTTTCGATCCCCTAGCCCGCACCAAGCGTCCTCTAGTTCGCTGGAAAGACATGGTGCGACGCAAGATCACTTACTATAAGATGCTGACGCCGGAGCGCCGCGCAGGAATCGCGGCGGCGGTCGGTGCCACAGACTTCCGTTCCCAAGCCCGCTTTGCGGCGGGCCAATCCCCGAGTTCTCTGGAGCCAAGCTACAAGGAGGAGGAAGCCGATCCAATGTTCATGGCGTAGGTCGTGACGCAGAAGGCCCCCGATGGGTATGAGACGATGGACGTCGACTTCGTGCCGGCCTCCGAGTCCCCCATCATGCAGGAGGACCAACGGTTCAACATGGCGATACTAAAGGAGGACCGGGAGGCAGAGGCTCAACTCGACACGGAGCGCACGCATGCCATTGCCATCGAGGCTCTCCTGCAGGTGGAACCAGATGTCGTGGATGTGAACCGGGCGGCGGAGGCTCAACTTGAGGCGGAGCGCGCGGATGCCGCTGCCATCGAGGCCCTCCTACAGGCGGAACCGGATGTCCTGGACTTGAACCGGGCGGCAGAGGCTCGACTCGATGCAGAGCGCGCGGATGCCGCTCTCATCGACGCCCTCCTGCAGGCGGAACCGGACGTCCTGGACTTGAACCGGGTGGTGGAGGCTCAACTCGACGCAGAGCGTGTGGATGCCGCTCTCATCGACGCCCTCCTGCAGGCGGAACCGGATGTCCTGGACTTGAACCGGGCGGCGGAGGCTCGACTCGACGCGGAGCGTGCGGATGTTGTTGCCATCGAGGCTCTCCTGCAGGCGGAACCGGACGTCCTCGACTTGAACCGGGCTATGCTCTCGTCCGTGCAGAACGCCCGCACGCTCCGCTTGAACGAGTAGCTGGAGGCCGAGGACAACCACGGTGCGGAGACACACGTCGGTAGCGACGGCTGGTTCGCGCTGGCAGCCAAAGACGACGAGGCCGTCTCTTTCCGTGAGCAGTGATAGTTTTTCTTTATGTTGTTGTTTTTATGGATCTTTTGCTGTGTAAAAACATATATTTGTTATGCAAGTCGCCTGACTTGGGTCAGTCTACCATTTCAGGTGGTTGGATGAATATCCTACGTATCCTAACCCTTCTTTCCTTCTTCCTCACCTCATCTTCTTCCCCAGCAGACCACCGCACGGGCCGTACGGATACTCCCCAACATGCGGTTGGATAAACATACTCTATGGACGAAAATTATGTGTCAACGATAGGATGGCTGAGTTTGGTTTGTTCACATGCGACAACACGTGTCAGTGAGGGTGCGTTCCCTTGGTTGGGTTTGCGGCATGCAGGAGCGACTATGTGAGGGTGCGGTGCGACCACGACATGCAGGAGCGACCGTGTGAGGGTGCGGTGCGACCACGACAGCCGTGCGCAAGTGTACCTCCTTCTCATTTTGAAAACTTTAGGTAAGCTTGGCAAAAATGTGTGGCGAAGTTTGGCAATGCAAGGCCTAGACCCAAACAGGATAAGTATGTAGGTACTAGGAGTACTAGTGTTAAAAAAGAAAGGCGGGGTTTTCCTTCGCGGGATTTAATCGATACAAATCCTCGTTTCTCGTTTCTCCAAAGACCAAAGAGCTAACCATCTCACTCCTCATCGCTTGATTAATGCAGCGCCATGCAAACCAACCTTCTCACTTCCGCATGCATGCAGGGGATATTAATGTCCTTGGTTGCTAACCCCATCAATTTTGCCTCGATTAGTGTTAGTGGCCCTTGGCAAATTGTAATTTTGATATACTGGACTTGTGTACAAAAAAATGGAGGTAGTAACTATATTTGACTTCCTTCCCCATTGCGGTGACATCGACGATATCTTTATTTTGTGGTTTGGCGAAGTGCATTCGACGGAGAACACCATTGAGGGAGACCACGGTAAGTCATTCGCAAGTGCCGCCTACAAGCCGAGACAACTGCCTTATTTGCATCTAGGAAGTCCTTTACTAGTACTACTAGGAGTACTAGTGCGGTGAGATGGTTTCTCGAAGAAGACGATGGAGAAGCGGAGTCAGCGAAGAGTGAAATGATGGTTGCTTCGTCCGTGCTTTTGTGATTTGACGCCTCACTGCTTTGTGATTTGTGATAGAAGGGACTAGGGAGTAGACTCTGTGCTCTATACTGTACTGCATGCGTCCAAGCATGGGAGAAAGAGGAGAGACGTTGCATTTTTCTATTCCTTCAATCAATCAATCAGGGAGCTTCGGTTCCATCTTTTTGGCTTTGGCAACACCGTCCACAATGGTTCCCACGATGCCAAAAGCTATTTTCACATTTGGATACACATTGTGGATGCCCTTAACCATACCACTTGGTTTTGCTCCTGTGTGCTATCTATACCAATCTCAATTATATTGATCTAAAAAATATAGAATCAAGATTAGTAAAAAGGAGGTGATTTTGCCGCGCGAATGGCGGGGGAGGTTTCTTATTTGAGCAATGCTACATCCACATAATGGTTTACGTAAAGTTACGAACTGATGTGATGTGGGGACTATTTGATTGGATTAAAGGAGAGGATTAGGCCCACCCCACCTGAAAATCAGGGGGGGGGGGCATATATAGATTAGATGGAAAGTATACGTAGCAGCTACGTAGCCCTTTGTAAGTCTAGGATTAGGCTTCTTATTTTCGGAGGACGTTGCCCTGGCGGTTTGCTAATATGTGGTCCCACGTGTCAGTGCTTTACCAAGCCGATCTGCGTCCCACATGAGGCAGAACAGCGACAGAAGCAACACGTGGTTAAGTTGAAGAAGATGAGGGGGAAGCGGATTCAGCAACGAGTGAAATGATGGTTGCTTCGTCCCTCCAACTTCTTTTTTAGCATTATTACTTCATCCCTCCAACTTAACTGCGGGAAAGGTGCAGCTTTGTCATTTGACGCCTCATTGCTCATTACTACGCCAGCGCCATGACTGGGGTGCTTCACCCCGGCTGCTCTGCACTGTATTCCGGTATGGCACGTGGACCCGATAGCTTGATGTCCCACATGTCGGCGAAAGGGACTAGAAGATTTATGAAAGCGAGCGCTCCACTCTTACGACGGAGGAGTAGACGACACGATGGCCCAGTGAACTGTCACTTGTACTGTATAGTACTATAGTTTTGTTGTTTCACACGATCCATCGATACAAACCCGATCAAACAGGAAAGGGCGGGATTTTTCCCGCGCGGTAGATGATACTGGCCATACATTTCAAAGGCAATTTGAATGTATGCAAACTGAATAATTATAAGTAACAATATGATATCTAGTAAAACTAAAAACACATATGATTTATTGTGTTAGAGTGTAGTAGTAGTGCTGTATTGCATAGTTCTTAGATGTAACATGCGAGAACGTGTAGAGATGTAGTTTTGGAGGGACTACAAAGAGAAAAGCGTAATACGGTCACCGAACTTCAGAATAAGCTGATTATGGTCACTATATATGTTTTGTGGTGATTATACAGTCACTTGCTCACAGTTCAGCGTCAGATTGCACTCTGTTGACCAGCCAAATAGTCTGCGTGGCGCCATGTTGACTAGTTAAATTGACCATGTTCCTTGTGGGTCCCACCTGTCAGTTCGCATAGGAAAAGGTCAGATAAACACAAATTTACGCAGGCGCGACAAGGCTCCAACCCGTGCGTGGGAATCACCTAGTTGTGTATGTGTCTGTCAGGGCCTGATGTGTGCGCATGCACGTGTAGGTTGAGCACTTGAGCGTGAGAGTGTGTGTTGGTCGTGTGGTGTACTGGTGTGTGCATGCATGCGTGCATGAGTGCGTGTGAGTGTTGCGTGCGTGCGTGGCTACGTGTGTACGTGTGAGTGTTGCGTGCGTGTGTGGGTGCATGTGTTTGTGTGAGTGTTGTGTGGATGCAGTTCGTGTGCATGTGTGCGTGTGTGTATAATCACCACACCAGCTCCTGTGTGTTAAAATAGACGGCTCAGCATACCAATACAAGGCCACCTTATCCGCTGTGCCCGCGGTCATGACTTCGAACCACCATCCAAATATTTTTTTGTCGTTTGTTTTCATTCTTACTAGCAAGATGCCCGTGCGTTGCACGTAACATCAAGATGCATTTGTATGACTTTGTTTATCTTGTGACAGAAAAGGATGAACGAGGGAAGGCCTTATTTGCAAATGTGGAGAGGTGTGTGGGTACCTTTTTTGCAAAATTGCCATAGTTTCTTTCCTATCCGTCGGATATAAATCGGACGGCCTATATTGCAGGATGGCAGGCACACCATCATCACCAACTCTGTTTTTTATAAGAGTGTATTTTATGTATTTTATAAGAGTGTAGATGTAGAGTAGATACAAGTCGACAGGTGGGCACGATGGTAGTGAGATAATGTGATGCAACACTAGAGGTGCCACATGGAGCGTTTAACTGGTCAACTAGTCATGTCATGAGCAAATACAGAGTTGTACGGTGAGCCCGTGACTGTATAATAACCACTAAACGTAAATGGTGACCGTAATGAGTGGATTCTGAAGTCCAATGTACGTATCGTGCTTTCGCTTCAAATCCAATGATCGTCATTGCATATATCGCGAGGGAAAGATGAAACATGCGTGAATTTTCTGGGGGCTTACTTTTAGAGGACCTGGAGATAGTTTTGTGTGCATACGTGAAAGGGGCGTACAGGGGGGTATGCGATGGAGAGAGAGATGCTCTTCGTTTCTCTTTATTATGACTAACTTTGTATATAGTATAAAAATATACAAATTCACAGTGCGGAATAAATATCATTGTGGGCACCATGCAATGCAAATTAGCGTTCGTACTCCTCCATATAACTTTGTAATGTTGTATATATGTAGAAACTCTAAAATAATTTTTTGGCCACACTTTATTCAAAAGGAATGTTGTATGCGAAATAAACGTGAAGAGAGGGCTTTTTAGATCAATGGGGTACGTGATGTAACATGTGTGAACGTGTAGTTGATGCATTTCGCGGGGCCTAGAGAGGTATGTGTGTATATTACGTATTCGGGAGAGGCATGGATAGAGGGGCCGACGGGGGGGGGGGGGGCGTGGGAGAGATAGCACAAGAAATGAGAGTGGTCTAGAGAGAGAGAGACGAATATGACGTCATGACAAGAGGTTCCATTCCCTTGAGTGTGTATACGCAAGGGGGGGGGGGAATAGAGGCACCAGGAGAAATTTTCTCTGTGTGTGGTGTTTGTGTTGGTATATGTGGGTGTGAGAAGATAATGAGACGTGGGGGTAGAGGGTGTGTCACCGCGTGAGGTCGGGTGGGTCGAGGTGAGGCCCTTCGTTCGGTTCCGTCCTGCGCCACATTGGTCGGCCCGTGACGCATTTAGGAAGACCCATGGATGACTAGTCGTACAAGACAAAGATAGCAGAATTGTGAAGGACTCTGTGTCCACTGACAAAGCCGGCTAGGATTTGTAACCCTAGGTTCTCGGACTATGGTAACCCCTTTATCTCTGATATTACTATTCATCCAACCTAACTTTAAGGGGCATCCTACAGAATGCTCTGCTAGAATCATACTCGTCGATTAGGAAGAGAGGTGTGAGACAATGCATGAGAGACAGGCGTAAAGATAATGTGGGTACATGAGACGCGTAGGCAGGTCCATGTATATAGAAAGGGTCGATGAGGATTGTGCGTGTGTATGTTTGCGAGAGGAAGAGTGCTTGTGATAAAGGTTAGTGAAAATAGTTGTAAATGGTTACGAGAGGGAGGGAGGGTTATATCTAGAGCATGTGTGCGAGAAAGACACCTCGGGAGAGAGTGTGTGAGCATGTGTGAGAGACCACCGATGGAGAGTGAAACTACACGTAAAAGACTGCTCTACACATTGATTAAAGATATAAATTGTATCCAAATATTAGGATGGGATCATGATATTTGCAATTCGTGTAAGGAGCGGTCATTGATCCATCAGACATCTAGATTCTATCGAATTTGAGCATGTCTATGTTATTATTCGACACAATTGATCCACATAGTTAGTATTTTGAACTCCAGACAATGCATCGCTTTAGCAATCGAATATAAACATGAGTATAGTTCATGTTGTGTGTGTAAAGCACATTATACATACGAAAGTTACACAATGGACATTATAAATAGCTACCTATGAACTAGCATACATTTGAATTCAACTTAAGGTGGTTTAAAAAAATCGAATTCAACATGAAGTCCATTCAATTATTTGAATTTGATATCATGGCATTTGTAAACCATACCTAAATTATGGGGGCACCAATCTTTGCTCTGATTTTGTACATAATAGCATATGTAGTCGTGTACAAAATAGATTCAAATTTAGCTCCTCCATTCCAAAATAATCGTAGTTATAGGATTTTCAAGTGTCAAAATTTCAAAAAGAAGCGGATAATTTAATGAGGTTTTCAAACATACAAGGTCAAATATAACATTGTCTATTTAGGTCAATCCTCATAGTTCAAGAGTACTCTAAACGTGAATGCTTGTGTTTCAAAATTTCGAACGAAGCGCCAAAAGAGCCTCTACTCGCCCGAAACCGCGTGAGACCAATGTTTGGTAGTACAAGGAAATTACTTTTCTAATAACTCCGACCCGTGAAACCTACCGGCCCGACGTCCAAAGGTCTAAACCGGGGTAGGTTTGTAGCTTCATCTAGACGCCACGCAACCGCCTCCGAAAAACATTCATACACAATGGCCGCCTAAGCACACATGCGCGCGGCCGAAATCGCTCCCGCCCACTATTTGGGACACCTGGGATTACCATCCTACCCCCGACCCGCAGTAGGTCCGAAATTTAAGAGGGGGGCAAAGTTTGTACTTTCCCCAAATTTCAAACAAGTGCGTCCCATTTTCTGTTCAAAAAAGCCAAAAACAAGCGCGTCCCAGACCAAAACATGGTCCCCCCCACCCGTCCGATTCCCCATTCGTACCGTGGGCGCCAAAACTACCTCTCCACCAGCCGCGAAACCCCGGCGTCCTCCGTCCGCCACCCCATCCCACCCATCAACTGCCACCCTCCTCCATCATGCCGGAGCTGATACCCTCGACATCTGCGTGCACCGCAACCTCAACCGGAACGCCCTCCTCGGCTAGTAGTTGAAGCCGAGGCCGAGCAGTCCGTACCCGAGCCAGTTCAACCACACCGTCCTACGTCTCACCGCTGCCGCTCCAACTTCGCCACCATCCACCGCACCGGAGTTGTTCCTGCTGTGCCATCCTTCGCCGCCTCGAATCTGCTTCCCCTACGCGATATACGGCCAAGGCAAAATAGTCAACCAATTTGGCCATGGGTTTGTCCAAGGAACAACGGCTCTCCAAAACATCAGTTCCCCCGGGAAAAACAAGAAGATCGCTACGACATATTGACACCACACTGGCAACCGATATGGGTTCTCCTCTTCCCTTATTCGTGCAAATCTTACGTGTCTGCTTACACGGTATTCATCCCACAGAAGACACTAGTTGGCCGCTTCTTCTTCATACTAGATGTTCCTGTAACTCGCGATGCACAAGGTTTTCTCCTCATATACTATGTCACCTTATCTAGAGGTCCGTCGCCCCCCTGAATTTCAATTTTTGGCTAGTTGATTCCCAATTAATGGAAGCATTCCCCAGCGTAATAGTGCTAGTACGCCTATTATGCCAGGGAAGCAGCGCCTTGGTGTTATCTTAGGGGCGTGTGCAGCCTAGATCTACTAGCGCCCGATCTGGAGACTGGAGGTCGGCCAGGATTAAAGGGATGGCTTGGGGGGCGCTGCCAAGCATGGCGGTGGTGTGAGGTCGAGGGGAGGGCGGGGCGATGGAGGCAGGGGTCTGGGCCGGTGGTCGCTGGCGATTCGAGAAAGATCGTCAACAGTGACTGGCGGGAGGTAGACGAAGGCCATCTGCCCGTTCCTTATAGATCGGACGGTTCATTAAAAAAAATCGACTGACCTATTTATTTTCAGTCGACTGTTATCTTAGATATGACCACATGTGGTGGTGTGCTGGAGGAGTACCTGCATTTCCTGTGCTCATATATTACAAAATCATATGGAGTAGAATCTAATTTTGTTTGCCATGCAATGTTGTAGAGCTATCATATGTCTCCTGTCATTTATTTTTCAGCCACCTGCTATCTGCTACTTTTACAGTGCACTAGTTCTGCACACACTTCACCCATACTCTCACTATTGTGTTTTTATGCAAGGGTATTTTAGAGTCTGCCTCGAAGAGAAGCAAAAAGAAAAGAGACAAGTCGTGCCAGCTTTCTACGCGGTTAGGCACGACACGTTACAACGCTATAAAGGGTGCAGTGTCAGCAGATGGAGACGGTAAACGTAGCTCTGGAGTTGATGACCTCTCTCGGAATGAACCACCATCCCAGGTGCTTGCTTTAACTTCGCGGTGTCATATGTGGTTGCATGTTCCATATGGTGTCTAGCTTGTATTCGAAAGGCCGAAGTCGGTCTTTATTAAGATAAGGAAAGATATTTTTTACATGAACCACCATCCCGTGAGCACCAGAAGACAAATAGCTAGTCAGGCACTGGCCGAGCCAGTGACAAGCCCAGCAAAGATAGGCATCACCTGGAAGCCAACTAAAAAGCTGCGATGGTGGCGAAGCAGCCCGCCTCCCACCAGGCTCTCAGGTCCTAGATGATCATGCTCACCACTCCAGCCGAATGTCTAGCTTGTATTGCTTCCAATTTGGTTAAATTGCATCTGCTTAGCTTACACATTATACCTTTGAATATGACATGCCTTTCTGTTTTTGGTACATACTAGTACATCTGTGTATTAACCATGTTCTTACATCAAACTAATGTTCTTGTGTATCCCTCATCAATCACTTATGATGGGGCAGGCAGGCAAGGGGACTACTCCTCATTTAAAGAATGCAGCGTCAGCCTCCCGACATGATTATGAAGAAACATAAATGCTAGATGAAGATAGTGAACGTAGCTCTATAGTTGATTACAACATTTCCCCTACACTAGCATCGCAGGTGCTTGCTCTAACTTGGCAGCGTGATATGTGGTTGCATGTTGCATATGGTGTCTAGATTGTAATTCTTCCAATCTGGTTAAACTGCATGTGCTAGTCTGCTTAGCTTATACATTATACCTGTTAATGTGACATGCCTTCCTGTATTTATTACATAGTACATCTGTCTATTAAGCATGTCCTTACATAAAACTATTGTTTTTTTGTATCCCGCATCAATCAATATGACGAGACACCTTTAGTATATGCAGTGTGATATTAGTTGCATCTTTCATATGATTTATAGCATGCGCTGCTTCTAATTTGTTGAAATTCCATTTATGATGGGACGCTTTTAACTTGGCAGAGTCATATTGGTTGCATCTTTCATGTGGTGTCTAGCTTGCATTGCTTCTTATTTGCTGGAATGGTTTCTGCTTAGTTTACACAAACAGTTGTGAACATGCCATGCCGTCCTGTTTTTCGTACATATTCCATCCTGGTATCATGTGTTTGCCTTACATCAAAGTAGTGATTGTCAGTATCATGCATGAATGAGTTCTGAAGAGAGAATTTTATTGCTTTTTCTTGTCGGTTTTACTTGACAATTCAAAATCAATAAAGCGGAAGGAAGTTAGCAAGGCAGCGGATAAAGGTGCTCCTTCCGAACGGAGGGCCTCTACAGTTTCTACTCCTCCACACCCCAAGATGATTTCCAAGACAACACATGCATAGACACTCAACAAAGTTGTGTTTATGATGAGCACGTCTCCCCTAGTGCAGCATCACCGGTGCTCCCTCTAACTTGGCACTGTTATATGTGGTTGCATGTTATGTGTGATGTCTAGCTTGTATTGCTTCTAATTTTGTTGAATTCCATCTGCTTACTTTACACATTATACTTGAATAAGACACGTGTTCCTGTTTCTAGAACATACAATATCTGTCTATCACACCATGTTCTTACATCAAATTACTACTGTTGTGTAACCTGCAACAATCACTTATCATAAGACACGTTTGACTTCGGAGTGTGATATAGGTTACATCTCACATTCTTTTCTAGCTTGTACTACTAATTTGTTGAAATGGCACTTATGACGAGACAGTTTTAACTTGGTAGAGTGATATTCGTTGCATCTTTCATATGGTGTCTAGCTTTCATTGCTTCTAATTTGTTGAAATGCCTTCTCCTTAGTTTACACATCATAAGCTGTGAATATGCAATGTTGTGAATATGCAATGGCACTAATGACGAGAGACCTCTAACATGGTAGTGTGATGTTGTTTGCATCTTGCATATGATTTATTTCTTGTACTGCTTCACATTTGTTTAAACGCCATTTATGATGAGACACTGTTAACTTGGCAGAGCGATATTTGTAGCATCTTTCATATGGTGTCTACCTTCCATTGCATTGCTTCTAATTTGGTGAAATGTCTTCTTCTTAGTTTACACATCATAGTTCTGGTTATCTCTTCCGTCCTGTTTTTCATACATATTACATCCTCCTATCATGTGGTTGTCTAACATCAAAGTTCAGTTCGTCTGCATCACGCATCAATTTGTTCTGAAGAACTAAATTGTTATTCATTTTTCTTGTCGGCTTGACTTAACATGGCACAGAGAAAGAGGAAGAAACACAGAATGGCAGGGAATGAGAAGCGGATGAATCCTGCAGATTCTGCTGGTACTGATGGTGCAATAGAAGGTCAAAGTCCAGCGGAAAATTCTACAAACACGGCATCCCATGCTACACGAGTTGCAAAAAAAGCCAAACAGAAACAAATAGCTGCCACCAAACAAGCAGAGACAGCCCTAGTTCTTGCAACACCTACCACAGTACTACCAGCTGCACGACTTACTCGTGCGTCAACTGAGCTAGCAGCACGTTCCCAAGCTCCCTTGCCACCTGACACTACTTCCCAAGCACTCTTGACACAAGACGAGTTGGCAATATCAGATGAACCTTGTGAGCTTCAACAGCAAGAAGGTAGTTGCTGGAGTCAAGTTACAGTTGCATGCTTCTTTATATGTAGTCTCACAGTTTGATGTACACTAACACTTCCTATGTTCGTTGTTGGACTAGCACCTAGGCGCAAGAGGAAACAAACATCAGGGATAATGCTCGATAGGTTAACTAAATCTAGAGGAGGAAGAATGGAGATCCATTTTGAGGCAGGTTTAAAAAGGCCACGTGATGCTACAGAGTCAGCCAAGTTAGTATCAGAGGCAGCGGTTGCCGTTAGGTGTCATGTACGTATCCTCCCAACATGGATTCAGTACAGGAATGACAAAGACGAAACCCAGTTCAACACCTTCCTCGACCATTTATCTGTAAGTATGGTTATGTATGGAAACTAGTAATATCGTCTTGCTCTGTCCCATACTTTCTAGGTTGCTGATAATGAGACTCCCATAATTTTCAACAGATGAGGTTCAAGTTGGATAGCCAAGATGATGCAACCAGACAAGCTTGCACCCATGTTTTCAAGTCTGCTTTGCGACAGTATCGGTATAACTTGAGGAAAACCCACTTTGAAGGCAAGGCTAACAGTGAACTTTCCCAAACATCTCCAGTGGAAAATATATCGGATGAAGACTGGAGGGGCCTTGTTAAACACTGGTCTGATCCGAAGTATCAGGTACATTATATATATGTGATCAGATCACATGTTGAAGTCCTATTTACGCATGTGCCACACAAATCTATCTTCTTGTAGGTGAATTGTTCAAAGAACAAGGCCAACCGTATGAAAGTGAAATTCCAACAAACGACAGGATCTCGTAGCTATATTGCACACTGCGAGGCTCTTGTAATTAGCTGTTGTTTCACTCTTTTCACTGTACCATATTATCAGATCTATATTGACTTGTTCGAAATGCAGAGGAAAGCCCGCAAGGACCAAAAAGTACCTGAACCAAATGTTGTGGAAATCTTCAAGGACTGTCACACCAGCAAGAAGAAGGGCATGACTACACCAGTCAAAGCCGCTGTTGTAAGTCCTTAATCCTCATGCCTTTTAACTACTACTTACTCTGACTTGTGCCTTGAACTGCATGGTTTGCAGCCAATGTCTATTACTCTTTTCAATTTTATACACAATTGTCTTAGCGTATCATTGCACCTTACAAGGTTTAAAAGAGAGGAGTGATGTTCCTTTGATCTTGACCCGTAATCTAGTTCCGTGCTGGACTTGCCCACACAACGTTACAATTGCCTGTTTGTCTGTTCTCAGTTGTTTTGTGATATGAATGATGTCATACTATGCTTACCGTATTATAAACTTCGTCTCTTTATCCTTAGCCCTCAATACAATGTGAAGAAATAGACAATACATTAGCGATGGTACATGGTCATATGTTTGGAACCTGGTTTTATTATGTACTTTGCAATAAAATACAACTAATATTTTACATGGGTTCACCAGAATAAGTTCTGTATATAGACCAAAGCTATTTTGTTTGGTTTTGCCGCCTCCTTAATATCTTCTGTTCTGGTACTACTAATGTAAAATCTCAACTTTTCAGCGAGCTATGGAAAAAATGGTGGAACCGCCACCTTCTGAAGGTGGCGAGGCAACTATAACCGCAATGTCAGCTCTTGCTGCAGTGGGTCAGTACCTGTCCACTAACAGTGCCAAAAGCACGTTCCTGCGTAATACTTGGTTGGTTGTTAAGGCAATATCGTCCAAACTGCCTCATGATCAAGATATGCAAGCTCAAAGCAATGTTGTATCTGCGCTCCAGACACAAGTCCATTCCCTAACAGAGACCCTTTGTGCAACAAGGAGAGAAATTGTTCGATGTCGTCAAGATATGCATGGTTTTGAAACCAGACTATCAGACATTTGCTATGTTGTTCAGGAGCCTAGGGGAAATGAAGGCGAGGGTTATGGTGCTCCATCGAACAATACAACATGAAAACGTAACAGTCAGGTCAAATGAACTGAGCTTCTGAACTTCTGGTGGTCCATTTATCTGCTAGACTGTTAAGTTTTATGCCAACCTTCCTTTTGTTATATAGTTGTAATTTGTTTTGGTGCGATACAAAATTTATTCTTAACGTGCAGCCACCGGCTGAAGAAAACAGCAAGCCATTTTTGTATAGTGTAGGGTGTTCCCTATATTTGCACTGGTGGCGATCTCTGATGCCGAGTGGATGTAATCTGTGCAATCGCCTTAATAGCCTAGCGTTAGTTTCGGCCTTATTTATTTCCTAGTCTTCTTTTTCCCTGGTTTGCTAGTGGCGGCCATATACGGGCCGTAGGATCCATGGGTCTCCTATGGTCGTCGATAAATGGGCCTGTAATCGGTGGGCCTCAGGCCATCGGATAAATGGGTCTACATGGGCCGTAATCGGGCGTAATTGGTATCGGCCCAGCACGGTAACGGGCCATTAACAGGCCGTAGGACAGCAAAGGCTTAATTCTCTCACAGGCATAACGGGTCATTAATGGGCCAGAATATAGGGCGGGCTGGAAACGGTGCAACGGGTTAACAGGCCAGAAACGGGCCGACTCTTGCCATGGGCCGAATTTGGCCAATTAGGGTAACAGGCCAGTAACGGGCTGACTCTTGCAATGGGACAAATTTGGCCCATTAGGGGAACAGGCCAGTAACGGGCTGACTCTTGCCATGGGCCGAATTTGGCCCATTAGGGGAACAGGCCAGTAACGGGTCGGAAGTAATCGAGGGCCGAAAAGGAGCCCAAGAACGTATGGGCCATCAATAGGCCGAAAGCTAACACGGGGTGGAAACGGCCCATGTAAATCATGGGCCATTAACGGGTATAAATAAAATAACTGTTCATTATGGGCTAGAGTCACCGTGGGCCTGTAAAGGGCGGAAAGATACGAAGGCCTCATATGGGCCGAAAGACGTCGTGGGCCATACATGGGCCAAAAGTGAAATGGGCTGGTGTTATATTCGACGGTCCACATGACGTTGTTGGGCCGATTTCCTTTAGGGCCTAATGGGCCGTGAGCTAACGGGCCGTAAAAGGGGCTATTTGCGAACAGACCGTTAACAGGCTTTTCATGGGCCAGCCTGTTAACTTTTGTCCAAGTCAAACGGGCCGGCTTTGTAAGATAAATGAGCCAGTGGTGGGTCGTGGCACGTGTCGACATATCATAGGCGCCTATCTGACCCACTGACAAGCTGACACGTGTTCCATCCGGCCAATAAGAATTTTACACGTGGAAATTTCCCATTGGTCGGGGCTGTTAACGGGTTATCGGATCCAAAACCCGACCCGATAGCTTAACGGCGTTCCATTACGGTGGATGCCACGTGTCGGTCACCCTTGACGAAAGCACTTCTGTGACACGCGATTTATTGTCATGGAAGTGCACACTTCCGTGATGATAATTTTTGTAATGTCATGGAACACTTCTACGACAGCACAGGTATGACTATCTTGATTCTGTCATAAAATCGTCATGGATGTACATGCATGACAAAAAACGCGACCTACTGTGACAAACACGTATCATCACGGAAGTGTATTTTTTTGTAGTGTTCGTCGTAGTGTTCATTGATGATATTTTGGTCTACTCAAAGAATGAAGAGGAGCATAAGGAGCATTTGCGTTTGGTACTGGGGAAGCTCAAAGAACATCAGTTATATGCCAAGTTCAGCAACTGTGAATTTTGGTTGAAGGAAGTTAGATTTCTCGGACATGTTATATCCGGAGAAGGAATAGCAGTAGACCCCACCAAAGTTGTCACTCTGACTCATTGGGAAGCCCCAACGATAGTTGGAGAGATCCGAAGTTTTCTTGGACTTGCAGGATACTACCGGAGGTTCATTGAGAATTTCTGAAGGATTGCCAAGCCCATGACGGAGTTGTTGAAGAAGGACACCAAATTTAAATGGACTGAGGAATGTGAGGCTAGTTTCCAGGAGTTGAAGAAATGTTTGGTTACATAATCGGTGTTGATTCTGCCAGATCAGTGCAAGGATTATGAAGTATATTGCGATGCTTCTCGTCGAGGACTTGGAGCAGAGCTTATGCAGGAGGGAAGAGTTGTTTCATATGCCTCACGACAGGTTAAGCCTCATGAGTTGAACTATGCTACCCATGATTTGGAGTTAGCAGCCGTAGTGCATGCATTGAAGACTTGGAGACATTTTCTCATCGGAAACCATTGAGAGGTGTACACGGATCACAAGAGTTTGAAGTACATCTTCACACAGAAGTAGTTGAATCTCAGACAAAGGAGATGGTTGGAGCTCAGAAAAGATTTTGATATAAGATTGCATTATCACCCCGGAAAGGCTAACGTAGTAGCCGATGCGTTGAGCCGCAAGAGCCATGTCAACACACTCTTGACCGGGGAGTTACCAAAGGAGTTAGCCGAGGATCTTCGTGAGCTATGTTTGGAGATAGTTTTGAGAGGCTATGCTGCAGCATTGGAGATTTAGTCGACTTTGATGGATAAGATCAGAGAAGCTCAGAAGACTGACAAGGAGACTGCCTCTATAAAGGAGAGGATGAACAAAGGAAAAGCTAAAGGATTTCATGAGGATGAGCATGATACCTTATGGTTTGAGGACCGTGTTTATATGCCTAATGACACGGCGATCAGGAAGTTGATTTTGCAGGAGGCCCATGATTCGCCATACTCAATTCACCCGGGAAATACCAAGATGTATCTGGATTTGAAGAACACTTTCTGGTGGACCGGAATGAAGAAGGATATTGCGGAGTACGTATCAGTTTGTGATGTATGTCAAAGAGTGAAGGCAGAGCATCAGAAGCCAGCAGGATTGCTACATCCATTGCCGATACCTGAATGGAAGTGGGATAAGCTAGGCATGGATTTTATCACAGGATTGCCCAGGACTCATTCAGGCTATGACTCGATTTGGGTTGTAGTCAATCGTTTGACGAAGGTAGCTCATTTCATCCCAGTGAAGACCACTTACACCAGTGCTAAGTTGGCCAAGATATACATGACCAGGATCGTATGTCTGCACGGAGTTCCGAGGAGCATTGTATCAGATAGAGGAACCCATTTACCTCAAAGTTCTAGAATCAGTTGCACGAAACTTTGGGTACCAGGCTAGAGTTCAGTACAACCTTTCATCCGCAGACAGATGGACAGACCGAGAGAGTCAAACAGATTTTGGAGGACATGTTGAGAGCCTGTGCGCTAGACTATGGATCTAGTTGGGACGAAAATTTGTCGTATGCAGAGTTCTCTTACAATTATCAATCCAGTTTGAAAATGGCCCCTTCGAAGCCTTGTACGAAAGGAGGTGCAGGACACCGTTATTGTGGGACGAAGTAGGAGACCACCAGTTGTTTGGAACAGATTTGATTAAACAATCTGAACAGAAGGTGAAGTTGATTCGCGATAGGCTCAAGGTAGCCCAATCCAGGCAAAAGAGCTACGCAGATTCAAAACGCAAGGAGGCAGTTTACAAAGTCGGAGACAGAGTTTATCTTCGTGTATCTCCACTTCGAGGAGTTAAGCGCTTTGGAGTTAAAGGAAAGTTAGCGCCATGTTTTGTTGGACCATATAAAATTTTGGAGCATATGGGAGAAGTTGCTTACAAGTTAGAATTACCCGAAGGATTCTTAGGAGTTCATGATGTATTCCATGTTTCCCAATTGAAGAAGTGCCACGCAGAAATGTCTGGTATACCACTGAGGGATACAGTGCCACTAGAAGCGATTCAGTTGGATAGTGATTTGACCTATGAGGAGAAACCAGTCAAGATTCTTGAGTTTGCCAGCCGAGTCACACACAGCAAGGTTATCAAGTTTTGCAAAGTTCAGTGGAGCCACCACACCGAGGATGAAGCCACCTGGGACCGAGAGGAAGATCTGCTGAAGGACCACCCTCACCTATTTGCTAGCCAACCCGAATCTCGAGGGCGAGATTCATCTTAAGGGGGGTAGGTTTGTAACATACCGAATTTTCAATTCGAAATGTTATACATTAGATCATCATTGCATATCATATTTTATTTGCATTTTGGCTTGATCCTAGAAATTCTACGCAACTCAAGGACCCACGGAGAGAGTTGGGAATTTCGTTATTTTCATATTTGAGTTTTTCTCAAATTTTGGAAATAGGATCATTTGATTTTTATTATTTTATCTTCAAATATTTCTATCATAAAAATATGAGAGAGGGAATAAAATGACTTTCCCAAAATAAAGAAATATTGAGGATTTAATGATAAAATCAAATAAGATTTTATTTCAGAGTTTTTCACTATTTTATTTGAATTTAGCAAAATTGCACGATTTTCAAAACTGCACTTTAGGGCGAAGAAAATGTTCATCTCGTCCTAAATTTTTTATTTAGACAGTGAAAATTTGTTTTGGCATTTTTCGAATTTTATTTTATTTTCTAGCATTTTTCTTAGTTTCGGTGAAATTTATTTTTTAAAAAAATCTTTCCCCGCGGATCGAACTGGGCCGAAGGCCCAGCCAGCCCACCTGCTCGCGCCGCCTCGCCCGAACGTGGCCGAGCCGGACTCCCGCCGGAGTCCGGGTCCGCGCCGTCGCCGCCGCCCGGGGGTGCCCCTCCCCCAAGTCGGACGCCCCCCGCTCCTTAAATACCCCGCCACCCCCGCCGCCACACCCCGTCCCGCCCCGTCGCCAGCCGCCCGCAGCACCAGCCGCTGCCACTGTGTGCCGCGCCCGCCGCCGCCAACGCCCGTCGCCGCCACCGGCCACCCGCGCGCCACCCTCCGCCGCCACCGCCCGCCTCCCGCCGTCGCCAGGAGCCCCGCCGGAGCCGCCGGACCTCGCCGGAGCCCCGCCGAGGTAGCCGCCCGCCGCCGCCGGTTTTCTAGAGAAAACCGATTCGGTTTTCTTTAGAAAACCCTAGGTTTTATTATTATTATTTTAGATCGGTTTTTTATTTTTTCGGTTTATTTATTTAGCAAGCGTTCGCTCGTTCGTTAGTTTCAACGAATGAGTTTCATCGTTTAGTTGCAGATAGTGAACGTCCGCTCGTTAGCCTATTCGTGAGTTTTCCTATTTTTCGGATTTTCCGCGATTATTCCAGATCGCGGTTTCTGATCCGATTTTCGTTTTAGTATAAATTTTTGCTCGTTTATCGGAATCAGGTGATTCAAGCGCCTAGAGTTTCGTCTCGAAACTCTCTTTCTGTTTAACCAACTCAAACAATTTTTTGCTACTGTAAAATTTGACTTAGGTCCAGATTAGTAAACGAAGCTTGTTTCTTTCGCCGTTTGACTTTTGTTGCTTCATTTGATTTGATTCTTTTTGCAAACCGGAGTTCTTAAGTTGAACTTTCTGGTTAGATCTCTTACTTGAATTTTACCTGTGCATTAGATGAGTACTTATTGTATGCTTGTTTGTTTGCGATAGAGTACCCGGAGTGCGCCGCTTGCTACTTCGAATCTCTAGGTTTCACGGATCATCAGCAAGGCAAGTAACACTTTGATCATACCTCTTTACCACCCAGTTTTATTGCATTAGATCAATCCTCAAACAATTGCATGATTAGGATCTGATTAATATGTGGGTTTTGGGAAGTAGATGAGGTAGCACCTATTGCCCTGCTATTTATCAAACCTTTGGGAGTTACTTCTACATTTGCTTATATTGCTATGCTATGCTAGTAGACGTGGATTGGGTGAGTGTTTCCATGACAGATGTGAGATTATTATTTAATGGTTTATTTAAGGTGGCAACTTTAATACACATCTGGGTGGATTGAGGCACCTGGGGATCCCAGTGATTGCCTATTTTTTTATGGACCGCCACCCAGGCTCAAAGGGATCATAAGATTATTCATGCTAGAAACTTCTGTGTGCAGCCACAAGCTACTATGGGTTCTAGCATAGTTGATTAAGTTGTGTGAACTCTTACAGTGGTAGACTAGCAGATGTAGGGGAAAGTAGGTGTAACTGTCTACCCGATCGTAAGGTGCAAACGCTTCTGAAATACTATGCCTCGGTCATTCGTTTCTCAAACACCATGTAGTGCGAGAATCCCAATGGAGGAGATCGAGTCTTGTGGGGAAAAGTGTGCAAACCTCTGCAGAATGTACAAACTAATCATGGTTAGCCGTGTCCCCGGTTATGGACGTTTTGAGTATCTAGTAATTGGATTATCATGTGAATCTCATCATGTTACTCTAATTTAATTTGTTGGGTATAATGATGATGCTTAATTGGGGTTGAGTTGGGTGAACCTTCTCAATGTTTAACAACCACCATGATAGTTAAAAATTTATTCCTTTGTTGTAGGGAAAAATTGGCTTTGTGCAAAATTGTAACCATAGAGCTTTCCACCAGCCATATATGCATGTAGTGATAGCATTATTCTGTTCATTACTCTCTATGTGTTACATTGCCAGCATATTCCATGTGCTGACCCGTTTTCGGGCTGCAACGTTCATGTTGCAAACTTTTCTGATGACGAGTAAGGTGCCTTAGGTCGTGGTCTTATACTTAGTGATGCCGTTGGAGTTGATGGACTCGCTTATCTTCCAAGCCTTCCGTTGTTATCGTTATTAGATGGCCTTAAGCCATATTTATTGTAATAAGTTCTCTTTTGAGACATTTGTTGTAATAAGTGTGTGATTGCTACTCTGTTATAAATCCTTCAGGTACTATGCGTGTCAGCATTACTGATCCAGGGATGACACTAATGCACAGAGATCAAACTGTTTGAGGTCTGGTCGCAACAATTACGCCGCGCAACTTTCGCCGGTATTATGCACCCACCATTTACCTTCCTCAAAACAGCCACCACACCTACCTATTATGGCATTTCCATAGCCATTCTGAGATATATTGCCATGCAACTTTCCACCGTTCCGTTTACTATGACACGCCCCATCATTGTCATATTGCTCTTTGCATGATCATGTAGTTGACATCGTATTTGTGGCAAGTCCACCTCCATAATTTTTCATATATGTCACTCTTGGTTCATTGCATATCCCGGTACACCACCGGAGGCATTCACGTAGAGTCATATTTTGTTCTAAGTATTGAGTTGTAATTCTTGAGTTGTAAATCAATAAAAGTGTGATGATCTTCATTATTAGAGCATTGTCCCAAGTGAGGAAAGGATGATGAAGACTATGATTCCCCTACAAGTCGGGATGAGACTTCGAACTTTATAAAAAAAGAGGCCAAAGAAGCCCAAATAAAAAAAGAGGCCAAAGAAGCCCACGAATAAAAAAAATGAGAGAAAAGAGAAAAGGGACAATGCAACTATTTTTTCACACTTGTTCTTCAAAGTAGCACCATGATCTTCATGATAGATAGTCTCCTATGTTGTCACTTTCATATACTAGTGGGAATTTTTCATTATAGAACTTGGCTTGTATATTCCAATGATGGGCTTCCTCAAAATGCCCTAGGTCTTCGTGAGCAAGCAAGTTGGATGCACACCCACTTAGTTTCTCTTGTTGAGCTTTCATATATTTATAGCTCTAAGTGCATCCATTGCATGGCAATCCCTACTCACTCACATTGATATCTATTAATGGGTATCTTCATAACCCGTTGATATGCCTAGTTGATGTGAGACTATGTTCTCCCTTTTTGTCTTCACAACCACCACCCTATTCCACATATAGTGCTATGTCCATGGCTTGCGCTCATGTCTTGCGTAAGAGTTGAAAAAGCTGAAGCACGTTAAAAAGTATGAACCAATTGCTTGGCTGAAACCTGGGTTGTGCATGATGGGAGTATTTTGTGTGATGAAAATGAAGCATGGCCTAACTATATGATTTTGTAGGGATGAGCTTCCTTTGGCTATGCTATTTTGATAAGACATGATTTATTGTTAGTATGCTTGAAGTATCACTATTTTTATGTTTTATGAACTTTTATCTTGAATCATTTGGATCTGAACATTCATGCCACAATAAAGAAAATTACATTGAGAATTATGCTAGGTAGCATTCCACATCAAAAATTCTGTTTTTATCATTTACCTACTCGAGGACGAGCAGGAATTAAGCTTGGGGATGCTTGATACGTCTCCAACGAATCTATAATTTTTTATTGTTCCATGATATTATATTACCCGTTTTGGATGTTCATGGGCTTTAATTTACACTTTTATATCATTTTTGGGACTAACATATTAACCGGAAGCCCAACCCATATTGCTGTTTTTTTTGCCTATTTCAGTGTTTCGAAGAAAAGGAGTATCAAACAGAGTCCAAACGGAAGGAAACCTTCGGGAGAGTTATTTTTAGAACGGAAGCAATCTAGGAGACTTGGAGTGGAAGTCAGGGAAGCTTCGAGGTGGCCACGAGGCAAGGAGGCGCGCCCTACCCCCTGGGCGTGCCCCCCACCCTCGTGGGCCCCTCGTGGATCCCCTGACCAACTTCTTTCACCTATATATGTCCATATACCCTAAAAACATCGAGGAGCACAATTGATCGGGAGTTCCGCCGCCGCAAGCCTCTGTAGCCACCAAAAACCAATCGAGACCCTATTCCGGCACCCTACCGGAGTGGGGATCCCTCACCGGTGGCCATCTTCATCATCCCGGCGCTCTCCATGACGAGGAGGGAGTAGTTCACCCTCGGGGCTGAGGGTATGTACCAGTAGCTATGTGTTTGATCTCTCTCTCTCTCTCTCGTGTTCTTGATTTGGCACGATCTTGATGTATCGCGAGCTTTGCTATTATAGTTGGATCTTATGATGTTTCTCCCCCTCTACTCTCTTGTGATGAATTGAGTTTTCCCCTTGAAGTTGTCTTGTCGGATTGAGTCTTTAAGGATTTGAGAACACTTGATGTATGTCTTGCCGTGCTTATCTGTGGTGACAATGGGATATTCACATGATCTACTTGATGTATGTTTTGGTGACCAACTTGTGGGTTCAATAAACTTATGCATAGGGGTTGGCACACGTTTTCGTCTTGACTCTCCGGTAGAAACTTTGGGGCACTCTATGAAGTACTTTGTGTTGGTTTGAATACATGAATCTAAGATTGTGTGATGCATATTGTATAATCATACCCACGGATACTTGAGGTGACATTGGAGTATCTAGGTGACATTAGGGTTTTGGTTGATTTGTGTCTTAAGGTGTTATTCTAGTATGAACTCTATGATAGATCGAACAGAAAGAATAGCTTCGTGTTATTTTACTACAAACTCTTGAATAGATCGATCAGAAAGGATAAATTTGAGGTGGTTTCGTACCCTACCATAATCTCTTCGTTTGTTCTCCGCTATTAGTTACTTTGGAGTGACTCTTTGTGGCATGTTGAGGGATAGTTATGTGATCCAGTTATGTTATTATTGTTGAGAGAACTTGCACTGGTGAAAGTATGAACCCTGGGCCTTGTTTCCTAGCATTGCAATACCGTTTGTGCTCACTTTTATTATTAGTTACCTTGCTATTTTTAGATTACAAAAACCTATATCTACCATCCATATTGCACTTGTATCACCATCTCTTCGCCGAACTAGTGCACCTATACAATTTGCCATTGTATTGGGTGTGTTGGGGACACGAGAGACTCTTTCTTATTTGGTTGCAGGGTTGTTTGAGAGAGACCATCTTCATCCTACACCTCCCAATAAGTGTTCAGACGTAATCTCCAAACTAAAGACAAAGGATTGAAGCTTACCCAGTCTACCAGATTATTGCCAGAGCAACCCTCCCAGATACGCAATTGAGCAAAATCTTCCTCCTCTCCTATAAAGAGGTCGGCTAGTATTTTGGCCATAGCTGCCTGATTGCCAGCCCTTGCCGCTTGTAGCAGGTTGCATCGCTGGTTCCGTTGTAGCACCACAAAGGATGCCCCCTCTGTTGAAGGGGTTGTCCGCATCGGGATATGGCTATGACCATCACTTTGATCATGGTCAGTTTGCTATGGGCCAGCAGCCGAATTTTGGTGGCCAAAAGGTGCACCTCTGCGCTATCTAGTTGGGAAGGACTCTTGGGTCGCCAGTTGTACCGCTTCTTTAGCGGAGCGCTTGAGTATTCGGGTGGCCCCCTCCGGACTGGGTCAGAGAGAGGAAAATCTTCAATATAGAACCACTCCGAGATCCATTGATCCGGATCTTTTCGTGCGGTCCCGATGGGATACCATGTCCCGGCTATGCGCCATACCTCTACTCCTCCTACTTCAAACATTGACCCTTCACGGGTACGAGGGACAAGGCAGAAGTATTTTCTCCACAGATCAAAGTGGGCTTCGCAGCTCAGGAATATCTTGCAAAGGGCCACGAAACCAGAAATATGCAGTATGGACCTCGGGGTGACGTGGTGAAGCTGGATCCCATAGAATTCTAATAAACCCCGCAAGAAGGGGTGAATGGGAAAGCCTAGGCCCCGTAGAAGAAAGGGCACGAAACATACCCTCTCTTCCTTGCTTGGAGCAGCGAAGTTCTCGGCGAACATTTCACCATCCACAGAGATCAATCCGGTGCGAACAGAAACAAGATCCATGGCAGGGAGGTATCCTTGCGCCTGTAGATTACTCAGCTGAAGGCATGAGATGAAGCAGCTTGCCCAATCGCCTGGTAGGGGACCGTGAGGTCATGAAGAAGAGTCTGGGGTGTCGGCCATGGTGCCTAATAATTTCTCAGGTGTTGGCTTCTGGGGAGGACGGGCCAGACATTCCCAGTCCTTTTGGATCTATAAGTAGGCATTTCGTTCTAAGTTGAAAGGACGGGTCCGCAAAAAAGGAGGCATTGGGCCGTTTGCCTTCTAAAAAGGTGCACGATAGTCAAAGTTTGCCCTCACCCTGAGGAAAGCATTAAATCCAATGGCCCCACCATGTTCTGGTAAGGTCCTCGGAATCCGGATTGTCAAAACCGGTTAGGTACAGATGCAGTATTGATCCGACTATGTGGGGTGGCAAATCTCCGATGTTAATCTGGATTTCAGATAGTATTCAACAATGAAACGATGCTCTAAATGGTATGAGTGAAGATGAAGAACACACCTCGCAAGCTGAAGATTTGAAGCATGCCATATGGCAATCCCTGGCGTTGGAGGCTAGTTCGGGGGCTACTGAGGGAGTCCTAGATTAAGGAACCCTCGGGCCGCCGGCCCATTGTTGTGGGCCAGATTGACAGGCTACTATGAAGCCGAACTAGGGCGTGGACCTGTGACCAGATAGAAGATCTTCAGAGTCTTGAAGTTCCCTCCAAGTCAAGATATAGCGTGATCTTTCTTTGTCGTAACCGATCCCATGTAACCCTAACCCTACTGGTTCCTATATAAAGCATAGGGTTTTAGTCTTTAGGGCTAGAGCAACATCCCTTACCCTATCAACCTAGGGTTTAGCTCGCCTAATCTCATGGTAATTGACTCTGTAACCATACCATGCACATCAAATACAATCAAGCAGGACATAGGGTTTTACCTCTTTGAGATGGCCCAAACCTGAGTAAACACCGTGTTCATCATCCCTTGTTCCCCATTGATCCTAGATCCACAACTCGGGACACCCTACCCGAGATCCACCGGTTTTGACAACGACACCCGCAGCCGTCGATCGTCGTGACATATCTGCTTTCCTACCGCCGGGAGCCACCACAACCACGCCGGCCTCACCAACTCAGCGACTGGAGCTGCCTACTTCACCGGGTCGCAAGATAGGTCGCACACTCATCTTAAGTCACTTTATTTAGGTGTCAGCCCCAGAATTTTTATTCTGGTCCAGTTGATTCCCAATGGGAAGCAGCACCCCTCGAGGCGAGGGAGCTCCTAGACTGTCCGTTGGCTGGGGAAGCAGTGCCTTGGTCTCTATTGTAGGGGTGCGGGGGCGCAAGTTTGCCGCAGAAGCATCGCTTCAGTAGATATCTTAGAGTTGCATGGGTTGAAGTGCCACCACCGGATCTGGATGATGGTGAGCCTTTGTGGTTTGGCTGGGGGCGGTGCAACCAAGGCAGTGCGGTGGGGCGGGGGCGGGGTTTTGGTCGGAGCTCTCGCGGCCAGGGATGACGGAGGCAAGCTGCTCTGCGAGCTTTCGCTGGCTCTGATACGTCTCCAACGTATCTACATTTTTTGATTATTCCATGTTGTTTTATTATCAATCTTGGATGTTTTATAATCATTATATAGTCATTTTATATCATTTTTTGGTACTAACCTATTGACATAGTGCCAAGTGCCAGTTGTTGTTTTTTACATGTTTATTACATCGCAGGAAATCAATATCAGACGGAGTCTAAATGCCACGCCAATTTAAGATGATTTTTTATGGGCCAGAAGGAACACAACAGGCTGGTTGCATCTGGGGGGAGTCCCGAGGAGGGGACAACCCACCAGGTCGCGCTAGGAGGCCCAGGCGCGCCCTGGTGGGTGATACGTCCATTTTGCATCATGCTTTTATATCAATATTTATTGCATTATGGGCTGTTATTACACATTATATATCAATACTTATGGCTATTATCTCTTATTTTACAAGGTTTACCATGAAGAGGGGGAATGCCGGCAGCTGGAATTTTGGCTGGAAAAGGAGCAAACATTGGAAACCTATTCTGCACTGCTCCAAAAATCCTGAAACTCCACGGAACTTATTTTTGGAATTAATAAGAATTACTGAGCGAAAGAAACACCAGAGGGGGCCCACACCCTGGCCAGGTGGGTGGGGGTGTGCCCACCCCTACTGGGCGCGTCCCCCTGTCTCCTGGGCCCCCTGGTGGCCCTCCGGTGCCCATCTTCTGCTATATGAAGGCTTTTACCCTGGAAAAAATCGTGGGCAAGCTTACGGGACGAAACTCCGCCGCCACGAGGCGGAACCTTGGCGTAACCAATCTAGAGCTCCGGCAGAGCTGTTCTGCCGGGGAAACTTCCCTCCGAGAGGGGGAAATCATCACCATCGTCATCACCAATGATCCTCTCATCGGGAGGGGGTCAATCTCCATCAACACCTTCACCAGCACCATCTCCTCTCAAAACCCTAGTTCATCTCTTGTATCCAATCTTGTATAAAAACCACAAATTGGTACCTGTGGGTTGCTAGTAGTGTTGATTACTCCTTGTACTTGATGCTAATTGGTTTACTTGGTGGAAGATCATATGTTCAGATCCTTAATGCATATTAATACTCCTCTGATTATGAACATGAATATGCTTCGTGAGTAGTTACGTTTGTTCCTGAGGAGATGGGTGAAGTCTTGCTATTAGTAGTCATGTGAATTTGGTATTCGTTTGATATTTTGATGAGATGTATGTTGTCTCTCCTCTAGAGGTGTTATGTGAACATCGACTACATGACACTTCACCATTATTTGGGCCTAGAGGAAGGCATTGGGAAGTAATAAGTAAATGATGGGTTGCTAGAGTGACAGAAGCTTAAACCCTAGTTTATGCGTTGCTTCGTAAGGGGCTGATTTGGATCCATAGGTTTAATGTTGTGGTTAGGTTTACCTTAATACTTCTTTTGTAGCTGCGAATGCTTGCAATAGGGGTTAATCATAAGTGGGATGCTTGTCAAAGTAAGGGCAGTACCCAAGCACCGGTCCACCCACATATCAAATTATCAAAGTACCGAACGCGAATCATATGAGCGTGATGAAAACTATCTTGACGATAATTCCCATGTGTCCTCGGGAGCTCTTTTCTCATTATAAGAAATTGTCCAGGCTTATCCTTTGCTACAAAAAGGATTGGGCCACCTTGCTGCACTTTATTTACTTTCATTGCTTGTTACCCTTACAATTTATCTTATCACAAAACTATCTATTACCTACAATTTCAGTGCTTGCAGAGAAAACCTTACTAAAAATCGCTTATCATTTCCTTATGCTCCTTGTTGGGTTCAACACTCTTACTTATCGGAAGGACTAGATAGATCCCCTACACTTGTGGGTCATCAAGACCCTTTTCTGGCGCCGTTGTCGGGGAGCGTAGCACTTTTGGTGAGTGGAACTTGGTAAGGAAACATTTATATAGTGTGCTGAAATTTTCTGTTACTTGTAACTATGGAAACTAATCCTTTGAGGGGCTTGTTCGGGGTACCTTCACCCCGACCAGAAGAGCAAAGAGTTGCTCCTCAACCTACTTAACCTATTGAAAATATTTACTTTGAGATTCCTTCGGGTATGATAGAGAATCTGCTAGCTAATCCATTTGCAGGAGATGGAACATTGCATCCCGATTTACACCTTATCTTTGTGGATGAAGTTTGTGGATTATTTAAGCTTGCAGGTATTCCCGATGATGTTGTCAAAAGGAAGGTCTTCCCTTTATCTTTGAAGGGATATTCATTGACATGGTATAGGCTATGTGATGATACGGGATCTTGGAATTATAAACGATTGAAGTTGGAATTTCAACAGAAGTTCTATCCTATGCATCTTGTTCATCGTGATCGTAATTACATATATAATTTCTGGCCTCGTGAAGGAGAAAGCATCGCTCAAGCTTGGGGGAGGCTTAAGTCAATGTTATATTCATGCCCCAATCATGAGCTCTCCAGAGAAATGATTATTCAAAAAATTTGTGCTCGGCTTCCTCTCAATGATCGCAACATGCTTGATACTTCCTGTGTTGGTTCTTATATGCTGAAGACTATTGAATTCAAATGGGACTTATTGGAAAGAATTAAACGCCACTCTGAAGATTGGAGTTCCAACGATGGTAAGGAGTCAGGTATGACACCTAAGTTTGATTGTATTAAATCTTTTATGGATACCGATGCCTTTCATGGATTTAGTGCTAAATATGGACTTGACTCTGAGATAGTAGCTTCTTTCTGTGAATCTTTTGCTACTCACGTTGATCTCCCTAAGGAGAAGTGGTTTAAATATAATCCTCCCATTGAAGTGAAAGTAGTTACACCTATTACAGTTGAAGAAAAGACTGTCACTTATAGTGATCCTATTGTTCCTACTACTTATGTTGAGAAACCTCCTTTTCCTGTTAGGATAAAGGATCATGCTAAAACTTCGACTGTTGTTCGTAAGAGTAATACTAGGACTTATACACCTCTTGAGAAAATCAAAGTTGAACCTAGTATTGCTATGGTTAAATATCTCTTGGATGATGATTTAGATGGGCATTTTATTTATTTCTAAGGAGAAACTGCTAATATTGTTAGACCAGATACTAAGATACATAGACCTGTGATAGGCATGCCTATTATTTCTGTTAAAATAGGAGATCATTGTTATCATGGCTTATGTGATATGGGTGCTAGTGCTAGTGCAATACCCTATGACTTATATAAAGAAATTATGCATGATATTGCACCCGTTGAATTGGAAGGTAATGATGTTACTATCAAACTTGCCAATAGAGATACTATTTCACCAATTGGGATTGTTAGAGATGTTGAAGTCTTGTGTGGGAAGGTTAAATATCCTGCTAATTTTCTTGTTCTTAGTTCCCCACAAGATGACTTTTGTCCCATTATTTTTGGTAGACCCTTCTTGAATACAATTAATGCTAAGATTGATTGTGAAAAGGATACTGTCACAATTGGCTTAGAGGGTATGTCTCATGAGTTTAATTTTGCTAAGTTTCATAGACAACCTCATGATAGAGAGTCACCTAGTAAGGATGATATTATTGGTCTTGCTTCTATTACCGTGCCTCCTACTGATCCGTTAGAACAATATTTGCTAGACCATGAAAATGATATGTTTATGAAGGAAAGAAGGGAGATAGATGAAGTGTTCCTTCAACAGGACCTAGGCTGAAACACAACCTACCCGCTGAAATTCTAGAGGATCCCCCTCCACCCAAGGGTGATCCCATGTTTGAACTCAAACCATTACCAGATAATCTTAAGTATGCTTATCTTGATGAAAAGAAAATATATCCTGTTATTATTAGTGCTAACCTTTCAGAGCAAGAAGAAGAAAGATTATTGAAAACTCTGAAGAAGCATCGTGCTGCTATTGGATATACTCTGGATGATCTCAAGGGCATTAGTCCCATGTTATGCCAACACAAGATTAATTTGGAGGACGATGCCAAACCAGTTAGAGATCCTCAACGACGACTGGATCCTAAGATGAAAGAAGTGGTAAGAAAGGAGATACTAAAGCTCCTTGAGGCAGGTATAATTTATCCCGTTGCTGATAGTGATTGGGTAAGCCCTGTCCATTGCGTTCCTAAAAAGGGAGGTATTACCGTTGTTCCTAATGATAAAGATGAATTAATCCCGCAAAGAATTGTTACAGGTTATAGGATGGTAATTGATTTCCATAAATTAAATAAAGCTACTAAGAAAGATCATTACCCTTTACCTTTTATCGATCAAATGCTAGAAAGACTATCCAAACACACACATTTCTGCTTTCTAGATGGTCATTCTGGTTTCTTTCAAATACCTGTGTCAAAAGATGATTAGGAAAAGTCCACTTTTACTTGCCCTTTCGGTACTTTTGCTTATAGACATATGCCTTTTGGTTTATGTAATGCACCTGCTACCTTCCAAAGATGTATGATGGCTATATTCTCTCACTTTTGTGAAAAGATTTGTGAGGTATTCATGGATGATTTCTCCGTCTATGGATCCTCTTTTGATGAGTGCTTGAGAAACCTTGATCGAGTTTTGTAGAGATGCGAAGACACTAGTCTTGTATTGAATTGGGAAAAGTGTCACTTTATGGTTAATGAAGGCATTGTCTTGGGGCATAAGATTTTTGAGAGAGGTATTAAAGTTGATAAAGCTAAAGTTGATGCTATTGAAAAGATGCCATGTCCCAAGGACATAAAAGGTATAAGAAGTTTCCTTGGTCATGCCGTTTTTTATAGGAGGTTCATTAAGGACTTTTCTAAAATCTCTAGGCCTCTGACTAATTTATTGCAAAAAGATATTCCTTTTGTCTTTGATGATGAATGTGTAGAAGCATTTGAAATACTTAAGAAAGCTTTGATCACTGCCCCTATTATTCAGCCACCTGATTGGAATTTACCCTTTGAAATTATGTGTGATGCTAGTGATTATGCTGTAGGTGCTGTTCTAGGGCAAAGAGTTAATAAGAAATTGAATGTTATCCAGTATGCTAGTAAAACTCTTGATACTGCCCAGAGAAATTATGCTACTACTGAAAAAGAGTTCTTAGCAGTTGTGTTTGCATGTGATAAGTTTAGACCTTATATCGTTGATTCCAAAGTTACTATTCACACTGACCATGCTGCTATTAAATATCTTATGGAAAATAAAGATGCTAAGCCTAGACTTATTAGATGGGTTCTCTTGCTCCAAGAATTTGATTTGCATATTATTGATAGAAAGAGAGCTGAGAACCCCGTTCCAGACAACTTGTCTAGGTTAGAGAATGTTCTTGATGACCCACTGCCTATTGATGACAACTTTCCTGATGAACAATTAGCGGTTGTTAATGCTTCTCATACTGCTCCTTGGTATGCTGATTATGCTAATTACATTGTTGCTAAATTTATACCACCTAGTTTCACATACCACCAAAAGAAAAAGTTCTTTTATGATTTAAAACATTACTTCTCGGATGACCCACACCTTTATAAAGAAGTAGATGGTGTTATTAGACGTTCTGCACCTGAGCATGAACAGGAACAGATCCTATGCAGGTGTCACTCTGAATCCTACGGAGGACACCACGCTGGAGATAGAACTGCACATAAGGTATTGCAATCTGGTTTTTATTGGCCTACTCTCTTCAAAGATGCTTGTAAGTTTGTCTTATCTTGTGACGAATGTCAAAGAATTGGTAACATTAGTAGACGTCAAGAAATGCCTATGAATTATTCTCTTGCTATTGAACTGTTTGATGTTTGGGGCTTTGATTATATGGGACCTTTTCCTGCCTCTAATGGTTACACACATATTTTAGTTGTTGTCCATTACATTACTAAGTGGGTAGAAGCTATTCCAACTAGTAGTGCTGATCAGAACACTTCTATTAAAATGCTTAAAGAAGTTATTTTTCCGAGGTTTGGAGTCCCTAGATATCTTATGATTGATGGTGGTTCACATTTTATTCATGGTGCTTTCCGTAAGATGCTTGCTAAGTATGATGTTAATCATAGAATCGCATTTCCTTATTGAGGGAGTCCCGGACTAGGGGGTGTCCAGACAGCCGAATTATCATCATCGGCCGGACTCCAAGACTATGAAGATACAAGATTGAAGACTTCGTCCCGTGTCCGGATGGGACTTTCCTTGGCGTGGAGGGCAAGCTTGGCGATACGGATATGTAGATATCCTACCATTGTAACCGACTCTGTGTAACCCTAACCCTCTCCGGTGTCTGTATAAACCGGATGGTTTTAGTCCGTAGGACAACAAAATAACAACAATCATACCATAGGCTATCTTCTAGGGTTTAGCCTCCTTGATCTCGTGGTAGATCTACTCTTGTAATACCCACATCATCAATATCAATCAAGCAGGACGTAGGGTTTTACCTCCATCAAGAGGGCCCGAACCTGGGTAAAACATCGTGTCCCTTGTCTCCTGTTACCATCCGCCTAGATGCACAGTTCGGGACCCCCTACCTGAGATCCGCCGGTTTTGACACTGACATTGGTGCTTTCATTGAGA
Organism: Triticum aestivum; assembly: GCF_018294505.1. Classification (NCBI taxonomy): domain Eukaryota; kingdom Viridiplantae; phylum Streptophyta; class Magnoliopsida; order Poales; family Poaceae; genus Triticum; species Triticum aestivum. The sequence continues at coordinate 535,570,460 of NC_057810.1, read as the reverse complement.
GTTCCTCTGTGTCGTCACCGATAGGCTCGATGGCTCCTTCGATCATCAACAACGACGCGGTCCAGGGTGAGACTTTTCTCCCCGGACAGATCTTCGTATTCGGCGGCTTTGCACTGCGGGCCAATTCGTTTGGCCATCTGGAGCAGATCGAAAGCTACGCCCCTGGCCGTCAGGTCAGATTTGGAAGTCTTAACTTCACGGCTGACATCCGCGGAGACTTGATCTTCAATGGATTCGAGCCACAGCCGAGCGCGCCGCACTGTCACGATGGGCATGATTTAGCTCTGCTGCCGGACAGTGCCCTGGAGGCCGCACACGAGTCCGCTCCGACCCTCGATTCGGAGCCGGCTGTGCAGATCGAGGACGGGTGGTTAGACACCGCCTCGGGGGCTGCAACCTCTACGGCGATAGAGCCGAATACTGACTTTGTCCCTTCTGAAGCTCGTGACTCCAAGGTGCCGGACTCCTTGCCGGACTCCGAACCTCCCGCGCCCCCTCCAATCGAATCCGATTGGGCGCCGATTATGGAGTTCACGCTGCGGACATCTTTCAGCACTCACCTTTCGGCGACATCCTGAGTTCGCTAAAGTATCTCTCGTTATCAGGAGAGCCCTGGCCGGACTGCGGTCAGGACGGTTGGGATGCGGACGACGAAGAAATTCAAGACCCACCCACCACCCACTTAGTAGCCGCTGTCGACGATCTAACCGACATGCTAGACTTCGACTCCGAAGACATCGACGGTATGGACGACGATGCCGGAGACGACCAAGAACCAGCGCCTACTGGGCACTGGAAAGCCACCTCGTCATACGACATATACATGGTGGATATCCCAAAGGATGGGAATGGCGAAGGAACAGCGGAGGAAGACCCCTCCAAGAAACAGCCCAAGCGCCGGCGTCAGCGGCGCCGCTCTAAATCCCGCCACAACAAGAATGGCGATTCCGGCACCGGAGATAATAATACCCCAGACAGTGCCGAAGACAACCCCCTCCAGCAAGATTCAGCGCAGGAGGACGGAGATGCCAGCCCTCATGAGAGAGCGGCAGACGAAGAGGTAGAGGATGATAATTACATGCCTCCCTCCGGAGACGAGGCAAGCCTCGACGACGACGAATTTGTCGTGCCTGAGGATCCCGTCGAACAAGAGCGTTTTAAACGCAGGCTTATGGCCACGGCAAACAGCCTCAAGAAAAAGCAGCAACAGCTTAGAGCTGATCAGGATCTGCTAGCCGACAGATGGACTGAAGTCCTTGCGGCCGAAGAGCATGAGCTCGAACGCCCCTCCAAAAGCGACCCCAAACGCAAGTTGCTCCCCCGACTAGAGGAGGAGGCATATAAACCAGCATCACCAGAGCACAATGCGGCTGACCGGCCACCTCGTGGCCGCGACAGAGAGGCCTCTAGGCCCTCCACTAGAACCGTACCCCGGCATCGCTCGAAAAGCGCAAGGCCACAGGGGAACGCTCCGGACTTGCGAGATATATTGGAGGATAAGGCAAGACAATCAAGATCGATCTACGGATCGCGTGGGCACCCCATGATGCGTGACGCCAACCGTCGCGCCGGACACAGTAAGTCCGGCCGGGCCGAACACAGTAGACAAAGCTCGTTGGAGCTCCGTCGTGATATAGCCCAATACACAGGCGCCGCACACCCACTATGCTTCACAGATGAAGTAATGGATCATCAAATCCCCGAAGGGTTTAAACCCGTGAATATTGAATCCTATGATGGCACAACAGACCCCGCGGTTTGGATCGAAGACTATCTCCTTCATATCCACATGGCCCGCGGTGACGATCTTCACGCCATCAAATACCTCCCACTCAAGCTTAAAGGACCAGCTCGGCATTGGCTTAACAGCTTGCCAGCAGAATCAATTGGGTGTTGGGAGGACCTGGAAGCCGCATTCCTTGATAACTTCCAGGGCACGTATGTGCGACCACCAGACGCTGACGACCTAAGCCACATAATTCAGCAGCCAGACGAATCGGCCAGACAATTCTGGACACGGTTCTTAACTAAGAAAAATCAAATCGTCGACTGTCCGGATGCGGAGGCCCTCGCGGCCTTCAAACATAACATCCGCGACGAGTGGCTTGCCCGGCACCTGGGACAGGAAAAGCCGAAATCCATGGCAGCCCTCACATCACTCATGACCCGCTTCTGCGCGGGAGAGGACAGCTGGCTAGCCCGCAGCAACAACCTCAGCAAAAATTCTGGCAGTCCGGATACAAAGGACCGCAATGGCAGGTCGCGTCGCAACAAGAACAAACGCCGCATTAACGGCGACAATAATGAGGATACGGCAGTCAATGCCGGATTCAGAGGCTCCAAACCCGGTCAGCGGAAAAAGCCATTCAAAAGAACTACTACGGGTCCGTCCAATTTGGACCGAATACTCGATCGCTCGTGCCAGATACACGGCACCCCCGAAAAGCCAGCCAACCACACCAACAGGGACTGTTGGGTATTCAAGCAGGCAGGCAAGCTAATTGCCGAAAACAATGGCAAGGGGCTGCATAGCGATGACGAAGAAGAGACCCGACCGCCGAACAATAGAGGACAGAAGGGTTTCCCCCCACAAGTGCGGACGGTGAATATGATATACGCAACCCACATACCCAAGAGGGAGCGGAAGCGTGCACTCAGGGACGTATACGCGATGGAGCCAGTCGCCCCGAAGTTCAACCCATGGTCCTCCTGCCCGATCACTTTTGATCGAAGGGACCACCCCACCAGCATCCGCCACGGCGGATTCGCCGCATTGGTTTTAGACCCAATCGTCGATGGATTTCACCTCACCAGAGTCCTGATGGACGGCGGCAGCAGCCTGAACCTGCTTTATCAGGACACAGTGCGCAAGATGGGCATAGACCCCTCAAGGATTAAACCCACAAAGACGACCTTCAAAGGCGTCATACCAGGTGTAGAGGCCAATTGTACGGGCTCAGTCACACTGGAAGTGGTCTTCGGATCCCCGGATAACTTCCGAAGCGAGGAGTTAATCTTCGACATAGTTCCGTTCCGCAGCGGCTATCATGCTCTGCTCGGACGGACCGCGTTTGCAAAGTTCAACGCGGTGCCGCACTACGCATACCTCAAGCTCAAGATGCCAGGCCCTCGAGGAGTCATCACGGTCAACGGAAACACCGAACGCTCCCTCCGAACGGAGGAACATACAGCGGCTCTCGCGGCAGAAGTACAATGCAGCCTCTTAAGGCAATTCTCGAGTCCGGCCGTTAAGCGACCGGACACGGCTAAACGCGCCCGGAGTAACCTACAACAAGACCACTGGCACGTTCCGAGCACGCGTAGCAATGCGGCCCCAACCCCAGCCCTCGCAAGATCGCAAGACTGGTCCTTCGCGTACATCATTACGCTCTGGAGATACCATGGGCATAGGGGAAGGGGCACGACCACGACAGGCCCAGAATGCGGCTCAACCACATCAGGGGCTCCCAAGTGTGTCATTCCTTTTTTTCTTTTTCTTTCTTACCCACAGGACTCCGTTCACCAGAGGCCCTGTCCGGCAGTAGACCGGCCGAACTCACGATGCAACAGCCAGGGAAGGAGAAAGGCTACGACGAATATCCAGGTGGTCTCCATTACGAGCACTAAATCTATTTTATACACCATTCCGCAGCCTACCCCTGGAGGGGGACATGTTTAATAGTCCCATCCCTTGCTTATCGCACTATTTGTATCGTCCTGCATTCATGGCAGTATTTCTTGAATAAACAATGCAGCACCTTTTTGCTTTTAATTGCATTCCTTTCTTATACATATGTTCATTTATGGCATGCCACATCCGTACACTTTGGTACGGCTAAATACACCAGGGGCTTAAGTTCCCCACATTATGGTGTGATAAGTCCGAACACTTTCACAAGTGCGGCACCCCGAACTTATAGCATTATATGCATCGTCTCCGAATCATGTCTTGGGTCAATAGTTGGGTTTGCCCGGCTCCCATGTTTTGGTACCTTACGTTCCGTTCTATCGGCTAAGGTAGCACTGGGAGAACCACTGCGATTGCGCCCCGGTTGAGCTGGGCGAGCGCCTCAGTGGAGAAAGCTAAAACTGACCGTCATGATGAGGCGAGAGCCGGTCGCTGTTCAAGAGGTTTTTTTGAGTCCCTAAAGACTTATGCCGCTTAGAGCGAGGAACCGGCTTTGTCCGGCCCAGGCGTGGATAGCGCCCCGAATTCGGCCTTCCGTACACTAGGGGCTTCGCCGAAATTTAAAATTATAGAATTCTATGGCTAAGTGAGAGTGCTCAAGCATTATAAGTCCGGTTGCCTAGTTCATTGTGTTGAGCGCCTCCCTAGATGGACCCAAATATGGGAACAAGAGTGCTCAAATTTATCCCGAACACCCCAGCACTCGTGGCATGGGGGCTGAAGCCGACGACTTGCCATCTCTCAGATTTGATAAACAGCCGCACAGAAGGTAATATTTTAAATCAACAAGCGTTGCTTAGCGCATATGAACAAAGTTTTCAGCGCACAGGATAACAAAATGCGAGTCTACTCAAATATTACATTATTGGAGCACTCACCCGCAATAGTGCGGGCACCCTTCAGGACACTCTTGTAATACATGTCGGGCGTGCGATACTCCTTGCCCGGCGGTGGCGCGTCCGTCACAAGCTTCTCAGCATCCATCTTGCCCCAGTGCACCTTAGCACGGGCAAGGGCCCGACGGGCACCTTCAATACAGGCGGATCGCTTGATGACCTCAACCCATGGACAAGCATCCACCAGCCACCGCACCAGGCCGAAGTAGCTCCCAGGCATGGCCTCATTGGGCCACAGCCGAACTATGAGGCCCTTCATGGCCTGTTCGGCCACCTTGTGGAGCTCGACCAGCTGCTTCAGCTGGTCGCTAAGGGGCACCGGATGTCCGGCCTCAGCATACTGAGACCAGAAGACCTTCTCCGTCGAGCTCCCCTCCTCGGCCCTGTAGAAAGCGGCAGCATCAGACACGCTGCGGGGTAGATCTGCGAACGCTCCTGGAGAGCTCCGAATTCGGGTAAGTAACAGGTAATTCACATTCACATGCTTGCTTTGCATGAAAAATGCCTTACCCGCCGCTATTTTCTTCAATGCCTCGATCTCCTGAAGGGCCTTGTGGGCTTCGGCCTTAGCGGCTTTGGCACTCTCAAGAGCCGATGCAAGCTCGGACTCTCGAGTCTTCGAGTCGCGCTCCAAACTCTCATGCTTTTCCATGAGAGCCTAGAGCTCTTGTTATACCTCCGCCACCCGCGCCTCCTGCTTCTCTCGCCCAGCACGCTCCACGGCCGCATTATGTTCGGCCGCGGACACCGCCTCCTTCAAAGTCGCCACCTCGTTCGTGGCCCCTGAAGTACCCACGTTATCCTTGTCATTTCTCTTGCAACCAAATCCTTTTCTGTAAGGTACAACTTTAATAAGGTGTTGCTCACCTTCCTTGTCCTCGAGCTGCTTCTTGGCACGGCCGAGCTCGTTCTCGGACCGCTTGAGGCTTTGCTTCAAAGCATTGACCTCCGCAGTCAGTGCGGCAGAGGTCAGCAGCGCAGCCTGCAATCCCATATTGACATATTTATTAAGACTCTTGCGTATATCTTTTTAGATCCTCAGTCCGGCTTTTCTTTCCGAACACCGAACCAAGCATCAGGGGCTACTGTCTATGCGGTATTATTTTACATATATTAATATTCTTACCTCAAAGCCTGATAGAAGGCTACTGCAGGCTTCGGTCAGCCCGCTTTTGGCGAGCTTGACCTTTTGAATCACCACACTCATGACAGTGCGGTGTTCCTCCTCGATGGAAGCGCCGTTGAGTGCCTCCAGCAAGTTATCCGGCGCCTCTGGTTGGACGAAGGCCGCCGGCGCCACGGTCTTGCCCTTCTTGCGAAGGGGCCGCCCGCCGGACTCCGGAACCACTGCAGGTTCCGGTGCGGAGTCCGGCACGAAGTCCGGGAGGTCGCCCTGTGGCGCCTCCGGGTCCTCCTCCTCTGGGTGGGTCCCTCTCTGGGATCCCACCTCGGCGTCGTCAGCATCATGGGGAGAGGAGGCGGTTGGAAGTGAAGTACTGTTCACATCCGACGAGCCCAAGGACCCGCTCGACGAAGCGGGAAGATCGTCCTTGGGCGGACAGCAGGGTTGTACGCGACGTTAGAAAGACACCATGTGGCAAAAAGAAATATCATGAAGTCATTCGGGAGTCCGGATACTTACGATCTCGCCAGGGGCTTGGCCCTTGGAGGCCAATCCTCGTCGTCGTCACTGGCGTTGGCAGAACAGTCCGGGGGAAGAGTTCTTCCCTTCTTGGACCCTTCGGCCTCCCTCGTTGGGGAGGCCCTCCTTTTCTTCCCTCCCCCCGCTGGGGGAGAGGCCTTTTTCTTCCTCTCCTCGTCCTCGGGGGAGGAGTCCACCTCGGAGTCATCGGACACCTGAAAACGGGAACTCTTTCGAGTGCCCGTGGCCTCCTTCTTGGCCTTCTTCTCCGGCACCACGTGGGGTGCCGGAACCAGCAGCCCCGCTAAACGGGCGTCCGCTGGGTCTTTTGGCAAAGGGGCCGGACAGTTAGTCTGCTCGGCCTTCTTCAGCCAGTCCTGTGAAAGGAAAGGGAGTTTAGATCCCGCATAGAGTCAAACTATGAAAAACAAGTGTCCCGTAAAGGGTATAATCACTTGCCTCGCTAGCCTGGCACTGCGAGCTAAATCCGCGATCTTCAGTAGCGGATGCGGGAGCTTTGGTGCCCTTAAACAGCACCTTCCAGGCATCTTCGTACCTAGTGTCGAAGAGCCCGCTCAAGGTTCGGTGCTGAGCCAGATCGAACTCCCACAATTTAAAGGCCCGTTGTTGGCACGGGAGAATCCGGCGGATGAGCATGACCTGGACTACGTTGACAAGCTTGAGCTTCTTGTTCACCAGCTTCTGGATGCAGACTTGGAGTCCGGTCAGCTCCTCCGAATCGCCCCAAGTCAGGCCACTCTCTTTCCAAGAGGTGATCCGTGTGGGGATGTCAGATCTGAATTCGGGGGCCGCTGCCCATTTAGGGTCACGCGGCTCGGTGATGTAGAACCACCTCGATTGCCACCCCTTGATGGTTTCCATGAAGGCACCCTCGAGCCAAGTAACATTGGGTATCTTGCCCACCATGGCGCCTCCGCACTCTGCTTGACTCCCCTTCACAACCTTCGGCTTGACATTGAAGGTCTTGAGCCACAAGCCGAAGTGGGGCTGGATGCAGAGGAAGGCCTCGCACACGATGATAAACGCCGAGATGTTGAGGATGAAATTCGGGGCCAGATCATGGAAATTCAGGCCGTAGTAGAACATGAGCCCCCGGACAAAGGGGTGAAGTGGGAAGCCCAGTCCGTGGAGGAAATGGGGAAGGAATACTACCCTATCATGGGGCCTGGGGGTGGGGATGGGCTGCCCCTCGTCGGGGAGCCAGTGCACGATGTCGCTGGACAGATATCCGGCGCTGCGCAGCTTCTTGATGTGCCCCTCAGTAACGGAGGAGGCCATCCACTTACCTCCCGCTCCGGACATAGTTGGAGGAGGTTGAGGTGAGATGTGCGAAATTGGGCGCTGGAGCTCGAGTGCGCGGAGATGGATAAGCAGAGGAGGAAGAAGGCGTAGGTAAAAAGGTGGATCCTTATCCCCTTATATATGGGCAAACGAAACTATGCGTCCCCACCGGCCTGGTAAAACTCGCTTTTCTCCCAAGCGCCGCAATCAATGGCGCGGTTGGGTTACCCACGTCCGTATTGATGGGAATCCCGGAATAAGGGGAACACGATCTCTGCTTCGACAAGACGTGCCAAGGAAACCGCTTCGCTAAACGCGCTGAGGTGGTATAATAAAAACGATTCAAGTAAAGGCTTGGTTGTGGTGTGACGTCACGCCACAAAATACGTCAGCAGATTGAACTTGTGTTAATATTATTCTCTCTATGGTGGAATGTGGAATTTATTTTGCAGAGCTGGACACTATCCTGGTGTTCACAATCTTCTATAAATTATTCGGAGGAGGAACCCGCCTTGCAATGCCAAAGACAATATGCGCGCCGGACTCGTTGTCATTGAAGCCTGGTTCAGGGGCTACTGAGGGAGTCCCGGACTAGGGGGTGTCCGGACAGCCGAACTATCATCATCGGCCGGACTCCAAGACTATGAAGATACAAGATTGAAGACTTCGTCCCGTGTCCGGATGGGACTTTCCTTGGCGTGGAGGGCAAGCTTGGCGATACGGATATGTAGATCTCCTACCATTGTAACCGACTCTGTGTAACCCTAACCCTCTCCGGTGTCTATATAAACCGGATGGTTTTAGTCCGTAGGACAACAACAATAACAACAATCATACCATAGGCTAGATTCTAGGGTTTAGCCTCCTTGATCTCGTGGTAGATCTACTCTTGTAATACCCACATCATCAATATCAATCAAGCAGGACGTAGGGTTTTACCTCCATCAAGAGGGCCCGAACCTGGGTAAAACATCGTGTCCCTTATCTCCTGTTACCATCCGCCTAGACGCACAGTTCGGGACCCCCTACCCGAGATCCGCTGGTTTTGACACTGACACTTATCATCCACAGTCTAGTGGTCAAGTAGAATTGAGCAATAGAGAGATCAAATTAATTTTGCAAAAGAGTGTGAATAGATCTAGAAAGAATTGGTCCAAGAAACTTGATGATGCATTATGGGCCTATAGAACTGCATATAAAAATCCTATGGGTATGTCTCCGTATAAAATGGTTTATGGAAAAGCTTGTCACTTACCTCTTGAACTTGAACATAAAGCATATTGGGCTATTAAAGAGCTCAACTATGATTTCAAACTTGCCGGTGAGAAGAGGTTATTTGACATTAGCTCGCTTGATGAATGGAGAACCCAAGCCTATGAGAATGCCAAGCTATTCAAAGAAAAAGTCAAACACTGGCATGATAAAAGGATACAAAAGCGTGAGTTTAACGTAGGTGGTCATGTGTTATTATTCAACTCTTGTTTAAGATTTTTTGCAGGAAAACTTCTCTCTAAATGGGAAGGTCCTTACGTTATCGAGGAGGTCTATCGTTCTGGTGCCATAAAAATCAACAACTTCGAAGGCACAAGTCCGAGGGTGGTGAACGGTCAAAGAATTAAACATTATATCTCAGGTAATCCTATCAATGTTGAAACTAATATTATTGAAACCGTAACCCCGGAGGAATACATAAGAGACACTTTCCAGAATGTTCCAGACTCCGAAAAGGAATAGGTATGTGGTATGGTAAGTAAACCGACTCCAAAACAATTCTAATGGCAATTTTTATCAGTTTTGGAATATTTAAGAATTTTAGAAAGAAAGAAGTAACCCGGGAAGTACACGAGGCCTCCACAAGGGTGGAGGGCGCGCCCACCCTTCCTTGGCACGCCCCCTATCTCGTGGCCACCTCGTGTGCCTCCCGGACTCCGTTTTCTTGCACGTTACGTATTTTGGTCAGTAAAAATTCATTATATAATCTCCCAAAGGCTTTGACCATTGTATCACGCAAATATCCTTTGTTTTCGTTTCGAGCTGTTTTTCTGACAGATCTAGAGCATCATGATGTCTCCAAGCGCTCCCAAGGACAAGTTTTTCGAGAGGGTTATCAACCCCTATCTCGTGGAGGTGCTGCAACACCCTCAAACCATTGAGATGCGTGAGGGGGTGCTGCACATCTGCGATGTGGAGGGACCAATACGTACCGGAAGAGTGGAGACAAAGCTCGAAGCCATGGAGTAACAAGTTTTCAAGTGCCAAGGGATGGTGGAGCGTGGACTCAACGCCAACCTGATGATGATCACGGAGTTCACCAACAACCAAAAGATGGATGCCAAGGTCATTGGGGAGACCATCTTCAAGCTGCAAGAGAAAATCGAGCACCTCCAAGCCCAGATCTATGACCTACAAAACCAAAACTGTGAGTACGAATATAGACTCAAGAGGATGAGTTTGGCTGCAGATTTGAGGATCCCGAAGACTCGATCATCCTTCTATGATGGTGAGCCTATGCCTTTGAAGATGGATGACAAGCCTACATCATCAACAACTCCTACTTCACCACCTCCGAGGACATAATCACATGGGTATGGGCACTCCCCTTGGCAACTGCCAAGCTTGGGGGAGGTGCCCCGGTATCGTATCACCATCACACTCCTATCTTTATTGTTTTATTTAGTTCGATCCTTTTAGTAGTATCTTGATCTAGTAGATTGAAGTTTTAGTATCAAGTAGTTTTGAGTTTTGCTTTGTGATCTCTTTATGTAATCGAGTCTGTGAGCTATCTATAATAAAGATTAGAGTTGAGTCAAGGGCTTTGCTATCTTGCTATGATATTGAGAAAGTAGAAAGAATAAAAGAGTTCATATTGATCTTATGGATAGTAATAACTTCGCACATAGAAAGTATGAGGCATAAAAGTTGTCAAGAGTTAACAAATGTAGTTTTGGTCATCGTTGCAATTAATAGGAAGTAACAAGGAAAGAGAGGTTTCACATACAAATATACTATCTTGGACATCTTTTATGATTGTGAAGCACTCATTAAGTATGACATGCTAAAAGAGTTGATGTTGGACAAGGAAGACAACGTAATGGTTTATGTTTCTCACATCTCAGTTAAAGTATATTGTCATTGACCTTCCAAACATGTTGAGCTTGCCTTTCCCCCTCATTCTAGCCAAATTCCTTGCACCAAGTAGAGATACTACTTGTGCTTCCAAATATCCTTAAACCCAGTTTTGCCATAAGAGTCCACCATACCTACCTATGGATTGAGTAAGATCCTTCAAGTAAGTTGTCATGTTGCAGGCAATAAAAATTGCTCTCCAAATATGTATGACTTATTAGTGCAGAGAAAATAAGCTTTATACGATCTTGTTGTGGAAGCAATAAAAGCGACAGACTGCATAATAAAGGTCCACATACAAGTGGCAATATAAAGTGACGTTCTTTTGCATTAAGATTTCATGCATCCAACCCTAAAAGCACATGACAACCTCTTCTTCCCTCTGCGAAGGGCCTATCTTTTACTTAAAGTTTTTTACTTTATGCTTGAGTCAAGGTGATCTTCACCTTTTCCCTTTTTCATTTTATCCTTTGGCAAGCTCCTTGTGATTGAAAGATCATGATATATATATATATATATATATATATATATATATATATATATATATATGAAAGGATCGATACGGTCGACTAGAGGGGGAGTGGGTGAATAGGAGACTACAACTTTAAATCTTTCTTGTAGATTTTAAGGCTTAGCAGATAAAAGAGTTCACTAGATATGCAACTAGGTGAATGCAACCTATGTGACAAGCAAGCTCCAAGATAAAAATGCTAGGCAACAAACTACTTAGCAAGCCAACAAGCATACAACAACAAGGAAAGGTGCGGGAAAGGATTAACCACAGGTGAGACGAGAACGCGGATTTTAACCCGAAGTTCACTCTTCCTTGGGGAAGAGCTAATCTCCGTTTGGAGCGGTGCCGGAGCCAAAGCTTGCGGAACGTCACCAAAGGCTCACCGTATTCTCCTTCGAGTCACCCCCAACGGATGAGCCTCGAAACACTCGGGGTTGGTCTTGAAGGAGACCACCACACCTTTACAAACTTCTCCGGAGCACACCACAAGCAAGGAAGCTTCCGGAGGAACCTCTAGCCGCCTAGGAGCCCAAGCTCCAAGAGTAACAAGTCAATGGGGAAGAAATGTTGCGGGGAACGCGATTTGGTTTGGTCAAGATGTAGATCGGGTCTTGCTCTCCCAATCCCTAAAGTTTCAACAAGTTTGGGTGGAGGGATTGATAGTATTGAGCAAAAGGGGGTGTAGCAATGGTGGAGCTTAACAAGACATTAGGGTTAAAGGTTGGAGGAGGAAGAAGGGCCTTTATATAGTGTTCAGGGGCTGGTGGGGATTTCTGCCCGTTGGACCCCGTGCGCATGGGCTAAGTCAGCCCCGTGCGCACGGAGTACTCAGAGACAATCACGCCACCCCGTGTGCACAGGGGTCAAAAGACCCCGTGCGCACGGGGTACCTAGAGAGTTACGCAGTACCCCATGCGCATGGGGGTCAAAAGACCCCGTGCGCACGGGGTACCCAGAGAGTTACGCAGTACCCCATGCGCACGAGGGTCAAAAGACCCCGTGCGCATGGGGTACCCAGTAACTTTCTGTTGCAACTATCTGAGTACCACAACATACACCCTCGGTTCTTATTAGGTGGTCGGAGTTGGAAGGGTAAGAGAGTAAGGCTCGGAAATGGCATTCCCACACGACATTTATCCACACAAACCCCTCTTAATAGTGCGGTCTTTCCTATGACTCGAAGCAAACCAAAACTAAACCTTCGAAGCGTCGAAAGACAACGCCTTTGTCCTTTTTGAAATGTGGGGTCGCACATCTCCATCGCGGGCACTTAGAACCAATAACATGAGATAAACTTTAGCAACCGATATTAGTTCAACTAACCACATTGTCATCACTCCTAAATAAAGCATAAGTGCCACTAGCACTTTCAATCTCCCCCTTTTTGGTGCATTGATGACAATGTGGTTAGAGCATGGCATAGAGGATAAATAGATAGAAAGCCATGGAACAAATAATGATCATGATAGCTCCCCCTATATGTGTGCCCGAAAACAAGAATGCATCTAGAACACCCATAGGAGGTTCGACCAAGATCATTATTGATAAGTCATGAGATTCAACAAAATAAACCTATAACGGTGCCTAGAACTCATGACACAGTGTGGTGAGCAAATAATGTGAGACCCAATAAGCATAAGAGGATAATGGCAAGGTTCAATAATAAAGCTAGAGTCTCACAACCACACAAACAGAAGGTAAATAAGAGTATCTCAAGCCAACTAAAACCGACCAACAACGAGAAACATGAGGCTTGAGATCTCAACACACCCACGAACGCACACCACACACCACTTCTCCCCCTTTGTCATCAGGACAACAAAAAGGAGACAAATGGCGACACGAGACCCATTAGACAAGAGGAGGAGCACTCGAGGCATCGTCGTCATCATCAAAACGCCACCCGGCCATTGGGAAAGACCGAGCAGTGGCCTCACTGTCGACGTCCTCTGAACCTGGACCGACCTCCTCACCAGCAGCAGCCCTTGCTGCCTTCTGCTCACGCCGAACAAGCTTCTCCTTGTTTATTTCCTTGATCTGACGATGCTGAATCGACTGACACATCTTGAACATGTTGCTCAAGGTCTTGAACAGTGACTTCTTCTCTCCCTTGGCAAAGATGGCCTCAGAGCCAACAGACTTGGACCGACCACGAGGGATCCGTGCAGTAGAGGACATACATGGAGTGTAAGTAGCACGATCCTCAGGCCTAGGGTTGCGCCCCTTCTTGATAGGCACATAGGGAGCAGGAGCAGCTGGAGTCCAGTTGGAGTTGCGCTTGGGAACATAAGTCTTGAAGCTGGCAATGTACTTTGCTGGACAGACGGTCTCAATCAACGCCTGTATGAAAGGAGCATAGATCAAGGACTTGTTCTCTTGTACACACTGACGCAGCTCGTAGTACATGAAATCCAGAACATCCACTTTCTTCTTCTGATGAAGATACACAAAGACATCAAGCATGGAGCTCGAAATGTTATGGGAATCCCCGGCCTTTGGAGTGAGGGTATACCTCAGGATATGGCGCATGGTATCATAGAGGGGCAAGAGGTCTTTGATTGACCCAGTGACAAATGACTTCTCTTGTTTGTAAGCAAAGGCAATCTCATCCTTAGTGCGCTGCCCACTTTCCCGAACAACGCCAAACTCATCAGAAACGGTCTCTTCATCCATGAACGGGTAGGGAATGATCTCGGAGAACTTTTCCATAGGAGCTGAGCACTGATGCGATCCGAACATCCATGTGAGGGTACGAGCAGAATCATTGGAGAAGTACAGAGTGGCAAAGAACTGCATCACTAGATCTTCATTATAGGGGTGGTTGAAGCTGACAAACGGAATCAGACCCAGTCGTCCAAGAGCGGAGTACACACCGGGATACAGATGATCATTGTCGCGCAAACTCTCAGTGTTGACTTGCTTGTGAGGAGCAAACTTCTTTGACTTGGTCATAAGAAGCTCATGATAGACCCTTTGCTGAAACTCATTCTTGAACCGGGGATCCACTCCCATACCAGTGGCAGCAACATACGGATGGCTCTGTCTCTCAGCCTAGATCTATGGCTTGGTCTACTTGACAAGAGGCAAATTCCGGAGGTCACGCCCACCCGGAATGGCTTGCTCCGGACTAGACTCCTCATCCTCTTCTTCATCTTCCTCGCCACGATCATCTTCTTATTCTATCTCATCATCATTTTTGGGATTGGCGTAGTAAACATCATCTTGCGAGACAGATTCTTCCTTAGAATTATCAGAAGCCTCTACAACGGGCCACTTTGAGGCAGCACGGCGAACACGGCCCTGACCTAACCTAGACCCCTGACCCATGCCTTCAGACGGCTGACGACGAGCAATGGTGAAGTCCTTTGATCCTCTTTTTCCATGCTTGCGATGAAGCTCAGACCTCTTGTCAGCGGAGTCTGAAACACACGCAAATACCCAACAACACAAAGCACGAAACACAAATGAGTACAAGTGCAAGATGAATGGCAAGGAGATAGACAACCATCTAGGCAAAAGTTCCTGGATAGCCGTGCACACGGGGGTTTAGACCCCGTGGGCACGGGGGTCCCGTGCGCACGGTACAGGACCGTGGGCACGGGGCCCCGGCGCACGGGGGTCAAACACCCCGTGGACACGGGGGTCTCCTAGCAGCATCCACTACCAGAATGAACTCCGGGAGTGGGTGTAGCAGAGGGACCAGAGGATCTAAGCACTAGACTTCTATCTACAAACTAGTTGAGGCCAAACGAATCTAGGGAGCAAAGAAACCCTAAAGCTAGAGAAAAAGATAGGAACTCAAGGAGATAGACCAAGGAGGCAAGACCAACCAGAGGAGGACCCCATTTGGATGCAGATCCACTGAGGAAGAACCCCGACGAAGCCCAGAGGAGCTCCGGCGAGTGGAGGCAACGCCGGCGGCGCTGGAGGCTTCCTAGGGAGTGGAGGGGGCGAATGGGTGGAAATGAACCCGAGCCCCCCCAGGCCCCACCTCCTCAGGACCAGAAACTGCAGACCCCGTCCGCACGGGATAAGAGAGCCCCGTGCGCATGGGGGTCCCGTGCGCATGGTACAGAGCCCGTGGGCACGGGGGCCCCGTGTGCAGGGTACAGGCCCGTGCGCACGGGGTAATCAGGAACTTTGACATGAGTTGATTTGTTTTAGATACAAGGCTGAGTGTATACTCTTACCCCTACTTCGCAAAGCACTCGGTCTACATTTCTGAATACGTCGCGAGGAAAGACCTATCACTATGGAAAGGGTATATGTGGAGCACTTGTACCAAAAGAGAAGCGAGGAGAACCAAACAAAAAAGGAAAAGAAACAACAAAGCACACAAGCGAAACAAACACGGACACAACCCTCAAGCGAGGGCGGTGGCCGAGGCCACCATGTTTGACTTTACTTGGTATGGCACCGCGAAGATATGAACCTTGGGCCCAAGACCAATACTCATCTTTTAAGCACAAGTACCACCTAAAGTGGCTAATGTGAAAGATTGAGTTTGTTTTATGCACTTCCAAGATAAGATAGCTCATGGGTTGAGCTAGCTCCCCCTAGACATGTGCCTACATCTAAGCATGATAGTACATGAGTATGTGTGTATGAGCAAGAGTTTCATCCGAAGTTACTAATATCCACGATATTTAGCTCATGCCTTAACTCGCGGAATCTTGCTTCGTCAAGGGGCTTGGTGAAAATGTCTGCTAGTTGATTCTCGGTGTTGACATGGAGTAACTCAATGTTTCCCTTGGCCACATGATCTCTAATGAAATGATGATGAATCTCAATATGCTTGGTCTTGCTATGTTGAACCGGATTCTCGGAGATCTTGATGGCACTTTCATTGTCACACCAAAGAGGCACTTTGTCACATTTGACACCATAATCCATCAAAGTTTGCCTCATCCATAATAATTGGGCACAACAACTTCCGGCAGCAATATACTCGGCTTCGGCTGTGGAGAGATATATACAATTTTGATTCTTTGAAGACCAACTTACCAATGACTTCCCTAGAAATTGACATGAACCAGAGGTGGATTTGCGATCAACCTTGTCTCCGGCCCAATCCGAATCCGAGTAACCCATTAACTCAAATGATGATCCCTTGGGATACCAAAGGCCCAAGTTTGGGGTATGAACCAAATATCGAAGGATCCTTTTCACTGCCGAATAGTGGCTCTCCTTAGGAGCGGATTGAAATCTTGCACACATACACACACTCAACATAATATCTGGCCTAGATGCACAAAGGTAAAGCAAGGAACCGATCATAGAGCGATATACCTTTTGATCCACTTCTTTACCATTTGGATCAAGATGAAGTTGACCATTTGTGGCCATGGGTGTCTTCTTTGGACGGATATCTTGCATTTTGAATCTCTTGAGCATGTCTTGGATATAACGAGATTGATTGATGAAGGTTCCGCCTCTCAATTGCTTCACCTGAAAACCGAGAAAGAACTTCAACTCTCCCATCATGCTCATCGCAAATTCCTTAGTCATAAGATTCTCAAACTCAATGTTAATAGCATGGTTAGTTGACCCAAAGATAATATCATCAACATATATTTGGCAGACAAACAACTCTCCTTTTACCCTCTTTGTAAAGAGAGTGGAATCTATTACCCCAATCTGGAACCCTTTCTCGCTTAGGAACGCCGTAAGGTGATCATACCAAGCACGAGGTGCTTGTTTGAGTCCATAGAGTGCCTTATGGAGTTCATAAACGTGAGAGGGATGATCGGGGTCTTCAAAACCAGGAGGTTGCTTGACATACACTAACTCCTTAAGAGGACCATTAAGAAAAGCGCTCTTAACATCCATTTGATATAATTTGAAATCATGACGAGAGGCGTAAGCAAGCAAGATGTGAATGGATTCGAGACGGGCAACAGGGGCAAAAGTTTCACCAAAGTCCAAACCTTCAACTTGGGTGAAACCTTGTGCCACTAACCTTGCCTTGTTCCTTATTACTTGTCCATATTCATCTTGTTTGTTCTTGAAAATCCACTTTGTTCCAATGACATTATGAAATTCCTTGGGTCTTTCTACAAGGGTCCACACTTTGTTGCGTGTGAAGTTGTTGAGTTCTTCATGCATGGCATCTATCCAATTCGGACCGTCAAGTGCATCTTCCACCTTAAGGGGTTCAACACAAGAGACAAATGAGTGATGTTCACAAAAGTTTGCCAAACGTCTACGAGTAGTTACCCCCTTTTTGATGCTTCCGTAGATGTTCTCGGTGAGGTGTTGAAGATGTTTCAGCTTGGCGGCCACTTTTTGCTCTTTGCGGTCAAGATCTTCTTCACTTGGTTTTGGACTTGATGAAGAAGCTTGCCCTTGAGATTGCTTTAACCTTGGAGACACTCTTCTCTTTGCAACCACAGGTTCTTGCTCAGTAGGAAGTGATGACGATGAAGACACATGAGGTTGGGGTTGATCTTGATCATGGTCATGACTTTGAGCTTGATATTGAGCCTCAATGATAGGTTCTTCATTATTCGGAAGAGTTTGCTCTTGATCTTGCTCAGGAATATGAGGGTCTTGATCTTGTTCTTGGAGAGGTTCATTATTTCCCGAAGCACCTTGGACAAGTGGCGTTGGTGATGACTTCCCTTGTGGAGAATCCTCAAGAGGGGCTCTTACTCCTTCTTCTTCTACTTGGACATGGGGTGTTTCTTGTGGGAGAATGTGGCCTATCCCCATTGTCCTTATAGCTTGTGAAGGAGCCTCATCACCTACAACACTAGGAACAATTTTCTCCATGCGGGAGCCGTTATCTTCATCAAACTCCACATTTACCGTTTCCTCAATGCATCCGGTGGATTTATTGAGAACTCGGTAAGCATGAGAGTTTGATGCATATTCAACAAATATGCCCTCATAAGTTCTAGACTCAAATTTAGCTAACCGGGATTTTTTGTTTAAAATGAAACACTTACAACCGAATACCCGAAAGTATTTGACGTTGGGCTTTCTCCCGATTAGGAGCTCATAAGGGGTCTTGTTCTTGAGCTTGCGAAGATAAAGCCGGTTTGAAGCATGGCACGCGGTGTTGATGGCTTCTGCCCAAAGCTTGTATGGTGATTTGTACTCATCAAGCATGGTCCTAGCCATCTCAATAAGAGTCAAATTCTTCCTCTCCGCAACACTATTTTGTTCGGGAGTATATGGTGAGGCATATTGGTGCTTTATCCCCTCTTCACTCAAGAAATCATCCATTGTATAGTTTTCGAACTCAGTGCCATTGTCACTTCGGATTGCCTTGATCTCACAGTTATGTTGACATTGAGCTTCTGGCAAAGTTGATGAAGGTTTCTTGAGTTTCATCTTTAGTCTTGAGAAAGAACACCCAAGTCTATCTTGTGAAGTCATCAACAATGACAAGGCAATATCTCCTTCCTCCCAAACTATCATATGTTGGAGGCCCAAATAGATCCAAATGGATAAGCTCGAGGGGCCTCAAGGTGGTGATGATAGTATTCACTTTGTGAGCTTTTTCATGAAGCTTTCCGGCAATGCAAGCACTACAAGGACGATCTTTGGCAAAAGACACATTGGTTAGTCCAAGAATGTGCTCCCCTTTAAGAGAGCTTGTAAATTTCTCATGCCCACGTGGGCTAGCCTACGGTGCCATAGCCACCCCACGTCGGCCTTGGCCATTAGGCATGTTGCAAGATGAGTTTTCTCTTTCGAGAAATCAACCACGTAAAGGTTGTCTTCAACATGCCCAACGAAGACCACTTTGAGATTGCTTCTCTTAAAGACGGTCACATGGAATTCACCAAAATGTGAATCATATCCGGCACGAGCCAATTGAATAGTTGAAAGTAAATTGTAGTGAAGGGATTGGACAAGCATGACATTTGAAAGAGATGAACCATTAGAGATTACCACCTTGCCCAAACCCAATACCTTGCCCTTGCTATTGTCACCGAAGGAGATGTTCAAAGAGGCCTTGAGTGAATCAACGAACTCCACGAGCATCTCCCTTTCTCCGGTCATATGATTGGTGCATCCACTGTCGATCACCCATTGAGTCCCACCGGAGACATAGTCCTACAATAATCAACCTTTGGTTATAGGTACCCATTTTGCAATGGGTCCTGGTGAGTTAGCAACAAGGATCTTGGAAACCCAAATAGTCCAAGCATAATCATCATAGTTAGTTCCAACAAATTTTGCAAAGGTATAGCCATCATCTCCTCTCATGAGAACATATGATGGATTGTTTTTGCCAGCAAAATTCTTGGGAATGGCCTTGTCCCTAATGACCTTTCCATTACCAACACCCTTCATTTACTTCTCCTTCTCCTTGTGCCCTTCTTGCACAAACACTACCTTTTGGGGAGGAGAAGAAGTCGGACCGATCTTCTTGTTGTTGTTCTTCTTCTTTTTCTTACCACTCTTAGATGCGGGATTAAACCCAACTCCCTCCTTGGCAACACACTCCTTGTGGTTGCTCAAGAGGTCGTTTAGATTTTTCTCCCCTTGGATGCATGATACAAGCCCTTTCTCAATTTGAGCTTTCAACTTCTTATTTTCCTCTTCAAGGAAGGTGCAATCATGAGCAAAGTTAGTAGTACAAGCATCATCATTTAAATCAATATGAGGTACGCAAGTGAGAGCCTTAATGGTTGTAGCTTTAGTTGGGCATAAGACTCGGTGAGGGCAATGAGGTCACCTTTGACAACCTTGGAACTAATCACAAGGAACGCATGCTCCTCAACAAGTCTTGTATGGTCAACTAGAAGCTTTTCAACTCTAATGTTAAGAGTATCTTTATTCTCAAGAGCAAGTTTCAAAGCATCATTTGTTTTAACAAAGTCAATTTGATGAGCAGATAAGGCTTCCTCAAGTGAAGCTCTCATGAACTCTCTTCATTAAGTTCGTGCTCGAGGAGATCAACTCTCTCTTTTTCCTCTATAAGGAGGTTCTCAACGTTCTCAATAAAGTCATCGCGTTCGGCAAATGACTTAAGGAGATCGCCAAAACGAGCACGAGCTTCACCATGAAGAGTTTTCATGAAAGCCATTAAGGATTCCTCATCATTATCCACACCCTCCTCACACTCATCCTCCACTATCTCACATGAGACATTGGGAGTGTAGTTGTCGGGTTTCTTGGGTTTGGACTTTGTTTTTACCTCTTTGGCCATGAGGCACCGATGAGTGAATGGCTTGTCCCCGTTTGGAGAGTCCAAGAGGCCGGTGGTGGAGGAGGTAGTGGCATGCATGGCAAAGGCGGCTGTGCCCACTTGATCATCATCACCATCATCTTCATCCCCAGACATGTATTCTTCATGAAAAAGAGCCTTGTCATCCTTCCTCTTTGCAAACTTGGTGAACTTCTTCTTCTTAAGCACAAGCTTCTCGGACTTGTCTTCACGTCTCTCATATGGACAATCATGAACAAAGTGTCTTGGGCTATCACAATTTTAGCATTTCCTTCGTCCAAAAGATCTTCCTTGAAGATTCCTTCCTTTGTTTGCCATGGTCCCGGAGTACTTTTTTACTAAGAGAGCCAAGTCTTCCGCAAAATCATTTGCCAGACACGAGGTGTCATTATCCTCCTCACCTATCTCTTCACTCACTTCTTCCTCCCTTGAGGGTTGGCTCACCACTTTCTTGGCCTTCAAGGCAAGATTGGAGTTCTTGGTTGCTTGAGCTATTGCAAATGTTTTCTTGGACTTGGTTTCCAAAAGAACATGGGTAGAGAAGGTGGAAACAACTTGAGCCGAAGTCAGCTTGTGATAGTCCGGACGTTGATGAACCATCATGACCATGGTATGTTCCGTGAGAACCATAGTATCTATGAACTTGTCCTTGATGAAGTCATCATTTGCCCAAGTGCACCCAAAGGTTCTCAAGTTGAGCACAAGAGACTTCAACCTTCGGTAAACCTCTTCTGCGGACTCACCCTCATTCCTCACAAAGAGATTGACTTCTTGTTTGAGCAAGGCCAACCGAGATCTTTGAATTGCTTCATCTCCTTCAAGAGACTCCTCAAGGCAATCCCAAATTTCCTTTGCGGTTTTGAGAAGAGCAATGGAATCACTATAGTCTTCAGTCACAGTGTTGCGAAGCATGTTGTGTGCGGTAGCATTGAGTTGATCGTCAACTGCTTCCCTTGGAGTGAGATTCATTGGGTCCTTGGTGTTGAATCCATTGACCATAATCCACCAAAATTGAGTTGAAGCACTGCGCATGTGAGACTCCATATCTAGCTTCCACTTAGCAAAGGCATTAGCTTTCAAAGGGGGCGGAGGCCCAACAGGATTAATGCGGGGATGTTGCAAGGGTTGAGGAGAGTAAAAGGGTTCCACGGCATTGTACTTGGGAACTTGAGTACGAGCCGGAGAAGCAAGAGGTTCCCTCGAGTCATCCGCATCATGAACTTCATTTGGATTAAACGAGTTTGATGCGGACGTTGATGGCTTTAAGCGGGCATAAATTTCCTCCTTGACCAAGGCTCAAACCTCTTTCAACATAGAGACTTTGAGGTCCGTAAACATTGAAAGAAGATCGGCCGCGGTCAAGGGGACATTCGGGTTAGTAGGAGCGGCGGGAGCAACGACGGGAGCACCAAGTGTCTCGGTCGCGGCAGGGGGTTGGTTTTGACCATCCTCCGCAACGGGTAAGCCACCTCCCTCATTCGCCAGATCGACCATATCCTCTAAGGTTGTAAAACCTTATATTAGAGCACAAGGCTCTAATACCAATTGAAAGGATCGATACGGTCGACTAGAGGGGGGTGAATAGGAGACTACAAATTTTAATCTTTCTTGTAGATTTTAAGGCTTAGCGGATAAAAGAGTTCACTAGATATGCAACTAGGTGAATGCAACCTATATGACAAGCAAGCTCCAAGATAAAAATGCTAGGCAACAAACTACTTAGCAAGCCAATAAGCATACAACAACAAGGAAAGGTGCGGGAAATGATTAACCACAAGTGAGATGAGAACGCGGATTTTAACCCGAAGTTCACTCTTCCTTGGGGAAGAGCTAATCTCCGTTTGGAGCGGTGCCGGAGCCAAAGCTTGCGGAACGCCACCAAAGGCTCACCGTATTCTCCTTCGAGTCACCCCCAACGGATGAGCCTCGAAACACTCGGGGTTGGTCTTGAAGGCGACCACCACACCTTTACAAACTTCTCCGGAGCACACCACAAGCAAGGAAGCTTCCGGAGGAACCTCTAGCCGCCTAGGAGCCCAAGCTCCAAGAGTAACAAGTCAATGAGGAAGAAATGTTGCGGGAAACGCGATTTGGTTTGGTCAAGATGTAGATCGGGTCTTGCTCTCCCAATCCCCAAAGTTTCAACAAGTTTGGGTGGAGGGATTGAGAGTATTGAGCAAAAGGGGGTGTAGCAATGGTGGAGCTCAACAAGACATTAGGATTAAAGGTTGGAGGAGGAAGAAGGGCCTTTATATAGTGTTCAGGGGCTGGTGGGGATTTCTGCCTGTTGGACCCCATGCGCATGGGCTAAGTCAGCCCTGTGCGCACGGGGTACTCAGAGACAATCACGCCACCCCATGCGCACGGGGGTCAAAAGACCCCGTGCGCACGGGGTACCCAGAGAGTTACGCAGTACCCCGTGCGCACGGGGGTCAAAAGACCCCGTGCGCACGGGGTACCCAGTAACTTTCTGTTGCAACTATCTGAGTACCACAGCATACACACTAGGTTCTTATTAGGTGGTCGGAGTGGGAAGGGTAAGAGAGTAAGGCTCGGCAATGGCATTCCCACACGACATTTATCCACACAAACCCCTCTTAATAGTGCGGTCTTTCCTACGACTCGAAGCAAACCAAAACTAAACCTTCGAAGCGTCGAAAGACAACGCCTTTGTCCTTTTTGAAATGGGGGGTCGCACATCTCCATCGCGGGCACTTAGAACCAATAACTTGAGATAAACTTTAGCAACCTATATTTGTTCAACTAACCACATTGTCACCACACCAAAATAAAGCATAAGTGCCACTAGCACTTTCAATATATATCCAATTGGATGTAAGTTAGCATGAATTATTATTGTTGACATCACCTAAAGGTGAATACGTTGGGAGGCAACACAATAAGCCCCAATCTTTCTTAGTGTCCGGTTGAAACTCCATAACCACAAGTATAGCATGAGTGTTAGCAATTATAGAAGACTACATGATAGTTGAGTATGTAGACTTGCTGAAGGGCTCTATTCTTGACTCTTTCTGATGTTATGATAAATTGAAATTGCTGCAATGACTGAGATTATAGTTTGTTAGTTCCCAATGAAGTTTCTGAACCATACTTGACATTGTGAATTGATCGTTACTTGAGCATAAGAAATTACATGATAAAATCTACATATGTTGTTGTTGTAAGAATGATCATGATGCCCTCATGTCCGTATTTTATTTTTATCGACACCTCTATCTCTAAACATGTGGACATATTTTTTGATATTGGCTTCCGCTTGAGGACAAGCGAGGTCTAAGCTTGGGGGAGTTGGTACGTACATTTTGCATCATGCTTTTATATCAATATTTATTGCATTATGGGCTGTTATTACACATTATATATCAATACTTATGGCTATTCTCTCTTATTTTACAAGGTTTACCATGAAGAGGGGGAATGCCGGCAGCTGGAATTCTGTATGGAAAAGGAGCAAACATTGGAAACCTATTCTGCACTACTCTAAAAATCCTGAAAATCCATGGAACTTATTTTTGGAATTAAATAAGAATTATTGAGCGAAAGAAACACTAGAGGGGGCCCACACCCTGGCCATGAGGGCGGGGGCGCGCCCCCTGTCTCCTGGGCCCCCTAGTGGCCCTCCGGTGCCCATCTTCTCCTATATGAAGGCTTTTACCCTGGAAAAAATCGTGGGCAAGCTTACGGGACAAAACTCCTCCGCCACGAGGCAGAACCTTGGCGGAACCAATCTAGAGCTCCGGGGAAACTTCCCTCCGGGAGGGGGAAATCATCACCATCATCATCACCAACGATCCTCTCATCGGGAGGGGTCAATCTCCATCAACACCTTCACCAGCACCATCTCCTCTCAAAACCCTAGTTCATCGCTTGTATCCAATCTTGTATCAAAACCACAAATTGGTACTTGTGGGTTGCTAGTAGTGTTGATTACTCCTTGTAGTTGATGCTAATTGGTTTACTTGGTGCAAGATCACATGTTCAGATCCTTAATGCATATTAATACTCCTCTGATTATGAACATGAATATGCTTTGTGAGTAGTTACGTTTGTTCCTGAGGACATGGGTGAAGTCTTGCTATTAGTAGTCATGTGAATTTGGTATTCGTTTGATATTTTGACGAGATGTATGTTGTCTCTCCTCTAGTGGTGTTATGTGAACATCGACTACATGACACTTCACCATTATTTGGGCCTAGAGGAAGGCATTGGGAAGTAATAAGTAGATGATGGGTTGCTAGAGTGACAGAAGCTTAAACCCTAGTTTATGCGTTGCTTCGTAAGGGGCTGATTTGGATCCATATGTTTAATGTTGTGGTTAGGTTTACCTTAATACTTCTTTTGCAGTTGCAGATACTTGCAATAGGGGTTAATCATAAGTGGGATGCTTGTCCAAGTAAGGGCAGTACCCAAGCACCGGTCAACCCACATATCAAATTATCAAAGTATCGAACGCGAATCATATGAGCGTGATGAAAACTAGCTTGACGATAATTCCCATGTGTCCTCGGGAGCTCTTTTCTCATTATAAGAAATTGTCCAGGCTTGTCCTTTGCTACAAAAAGGATTGGGCCACCTTGCTGCACTTTATTTACTTTCATTGCTTGTTACCCATTACAATTTATCTTATCACAAAATTATCAGTGCTTGCAGAGAAAACCTTACTAAAAAACGCTTATCATTTCCTTCTGCTCCTTGTTGGGTTCGACACTCTTACTTATCGAAAGGACTACGATATATCCCCTACACTTGTGGGTCATCAGTGGGTTGTGCCCACCTCGGGTGCCCCCTGGACCGACTCTTTGCTCTATAAATACCCCAATATTCCAGAAACCCTAGAGGAGATGACGAAATTTTCATACAGCTACCGCAGAGTCCAGAACCATGAGATCAAATCTAGACACCATCACGGAGGGGTTCACCACATCCATTGGTGCCTCTCCGATGATGCATGAGTAGTTCTTTGTAGACCTTCAGGTCCGTATTTAGTAACTAGATGGCTTCCTCTCTCTCTCTTGATTATCAATACAATGGTCTCTTGGAGATCCATATGATGTAAGTCTTTTGGCGGTGTGTTTGTTGGGATCTGATGAACTTCGAGTTTATGATCAGTTATATCTTTTTATATCCATGAAAGTTATTTGAGTTCTTTGATCTCTTATATGCGTGATATCTTATAGCCTCATATTTCTTCTCCAATATTAGGGTTTTGTTTGGCCAACTTGATCTATTTATCTTGCAATGGGAAGAGGTGCCCGGTAGTGGGTTCGATCTTACGGTGCTTGATCCCAGTGACAGAAAGAGAACCGACACGTATGTATCGTTGCTACTAAGGATAAAAAGATGGTATCCATATCTACCGCAATAGATAAACGGATCTTGTTTACAGCATGTCATCGTTCTTATTGCATTACTCCATTTTTCCATGAACTTAATACACTAGATGCATGCTGGATAGCGGTCGATGTGTGGAGTAATAGTAGTAGATGTAGGCAGGAGTCGGTCTACTAATCTTGGATGTGATGCCTATGTAATGATCATTGTCTGGGTATCGTCATGATTATTTGAAGTTCTATCAATTTCCCAACAGTAATTTGTTCACCCACCGTTTGCTATTTTTCTCGAGAGAAGCCACTAGTGAAACCTACGCCCCCCAGGTCTTCTTTCTCATATATTTGCCTTGCGATCTACTTTTCGTTGCGTTTATTTTCAGATCTATTAAACCAAAAATACAAAAATACCTTGATGCAATTTATTTGTTCTGCGTTCTATTTATCCCATCTACAAATTTACCTCACGTCCTTCGCCTATCTTGAGGTGCCGTACCCCGAAAGGGACTGACAACCCCTTTAACATGTCGGGTTGCGAGGTGTTGTTATTTGTGTGTAGGGGTTGTCTATATTGTGTTGCTTGATTCTCCTACTGGTTCGATAACCTTGGTTTCATATCTGAGGGAAATACCTACCGCCGTTGTGCTGCATCATCCCTTCCTCTTTGGGGAAATATCGACGTATCTTGAAGCGACATCAAAAGGAATTTCTGGCGCTGTTGTCGGGGAGGATCTTCAACATCAACCAGGTTCCTAATCAAAAATTTCATCTCCTTGCAATTTACATTATTCACCATTTGCCTCTCGTTTTCCTCTCCCCCACTTCACAAAAATTTGCCATTTTTATTCGCCTTTTTCCGTTCGCTGTTTTCTCGTCAGATCTCTTCTTTGCTTGTGTGCCACATGTCTTCTATTTGCTTGCATCTTTTCTTGCTAAATTTCTCTTGATGTGGATCCTCATCGACTTGCTAATCTTTTCAAGAGATCCAATTATCATGAACAAATTGCTAGTGATTTGCATACACTAGATTATCTTTATGAAGTTTTGCTTGAGATTCGTGAATCTGAAAATTGTGTCGAAGGAATTTATGAAGTGGTTCATGATAGCTCTTTGAATGAAAAGCATGATTCCAATGATTTTATCGTAAATACTATGAATGTCAATGTGCTAATAATATGCAAAACCCCAAACTTGGGGATGCTAATTTTGCTATGTCTAGTACTTGTTGCAATGATCATGATTGGGGTGATTCTTCCTTGAAAACTTATTTAAGCCCCATGATGCATATGAGATTGATAATATTGTTTGCAATATTATTGAAAGTGGGTTTGGAAGAGTGTCAACTTTACATCCCACATATTTGGAGAATGTTCAATCTTATGATTTTTTTGATAAAAGTGGGTTTGGAGAGGTCATGACTTTAGTTAATGTTAATCCCACTATTTTGGAAGAGTGACAACTTCGCATGCATGTGGATCATGTTGAGAATATGTTATGTGATAGTTATTTTGTTAAATTTGCTTATGATCCTACATGTAATTATTATGAGAGAGGAAAATATGGTTGTAGAAATTTTTATGTTACTAAATTACCTCTCATTATGTTGAGATCGTCAATGTTTTATTCCTCTTCTTTGGATACTAGATGATGCCCCGCGCGTTGCGGCGGGAATTTATAACACATGATGTTAAGAAAATAAGTGTAAACCTATGGAGTTATATAATATATGATGGTATTGAAAATTTTAGATACCAAATAAATGGCTGGCGTCCAACTCATACTTTCATAATCATATCACAATAATATAAGTGTAATGATGAATAATTACCGAGCATATGTCCTTAGGCAAATTGACTATAGTTAAACAAAATTTCTATATTGCCCTATACTGCCAGCCATAATCTCCTTTTAACTTCTGATTAGTAATCTCCGTTTCACTTCTCATTAGTAAACAACAAGCATGCTCTTATGAATAACTCTGATGGTCTGACATGTAAACTTGACAATATCAAGTATAATTATGAAATGAGTAATGTTCTGGATTCTTGGTCCATTTAGTCCTAGGAAAAACTACAATCGTTGCTATTTCATGTCTACACCATCCAAAATAACAATGAAGAGATGGCGCAAATCCAATATCTCATGGTGAATTGGTTGAACAGAACATGTTCAGAAACAACAACAGGATCCTTAACCTTATCAAACGTCAAATGCTCATGATTCCACATCAGCAACAAATTTTAGATCAAATCTTGCAATGAGGATAGAGTAGAATAGCAAAACATGGCTGGGGATAATATGAATAAAGTAAAAAAGAAGAAATTCATTAGGAAATAATAATATTGTCTATATTCTAATGGAAGGAATTGAAGAGAGAATGGACTCACTGAGGCATCAAGGCTATGGATCTTGCCACGACAAAAGCTAGCGACCGCTGATTTCATCATCAGGGCTAGACAGAACTCATCTAGAATCGCGGGCTCATAGCCTCGTCATCCTTGAAGGCGTCTACCTGGATTCATATAAGGTGAACAATTGGTCCGGCAATGGGCGTGATGCACACGGGATGGGAGCGCCATCACGGGCTGCACTCAGCTGAACCACTGTTGCCTGGTGCATGGTGGTGAAGGTGAGAGGAGCACAGTCAAGACGCGTCGGTGCCAATAAGGGTTCGCCGCCACTGCAGGCAGTATTCTAACCTTCTGCAAAGATGAGGCATCCGCCACTGTGGGCAGTATTTTGACCTTCTGTCGAGAGAGAGACAGAGAGAGAGAGAGAGAGAGAGAGAGAGAGAGAGATGGAAGGTGAGAAGAATCCATGGCGATTTTTCGAGCGAATCTGTGGAGATTGATTCGATGAGGGAGATGAAGGAACTTCTAGGATGAAAGGTCATTAGTCGGGATGAAAGGTCAAATAACTTTAACTGTCCTCCCCCGTGTTAATACTCCCATCATAATTAAATATGTTTCCCCATCTTCCTTCCGTGTTAATAGCTACAAGAGTATTTGCATGTGATCCTATATTGAAGGCTGCCCGTAGAACCACTGCATGATCGTGTCAATTTAGCGATCCTATATTGATGACTGTTGCATGCGGGCTGGGTGGATAGAAAATTGCTGAGGTGGCAGAGCACGTGCGCTGAGAGAGAGACAAAGCAGATGATTGGTTGGTGTTTGCAACTGAAGACTGATGTGGCAAATATGGTGATGTGGACAGTGTGCATGTAGAGAGAATTGCTATAGTGGGGATCAACTTCTTAAGAATGTAAGATGTTAGATGTTTCTTGTCTTGATAATTTGTTTGCTTATAAAATTCCTATGCGTAGGAATTATGTTAGACTTAAATGTGTTTGTCTTATGTTTCATGATGCTCTCTTTGTGTTCAATTCTTATCTTTTGTATGAGCATCGTTGAAACCTTATGCCTAGCTAGGGGCGTAAAACGATAGCGCTTGTTGGGAGGCAACCCAATGAATAAAATTTATTTTTTATTTTTGCTTTCTGTTCTTGAGTGTTAGCACAATTATGCTACAGTTATGATTGTGTTTTTTGTGTTTTAATTAGTGTTTGTGCCAAGTAAAGCCTTTAGGATCTTCTGGGGTGATAGTTGTTTGATCTTGCTGAAAAAGACAGAAACTTTGCGCTCACGAAAATAATTATAATAAATCACATAAAAGAGCTTTTGCCCTGATTCATTTTTCAGAAGATTAATACACAAATTATTCTGGTCTTCCTAATTTGTTAGAATTTTTGGAGTTACAGAAGTATTCGAAAGTTGCAGATTACTACAGATTCTTCTGTTTTGACAGATTCTGTTTTCTCTGTGTTGTGTGCTTATTTTGATGGCTCTATGGTTTTCTTTGATGAGTTTTTGCCATAGAAAAGTTGGAATACAGTAGATATAATACAAAAACATAATAAGAATTGGTTTGACACCGCAATTATAGTAGTGGTTTGCTTTCTTTTACTAATGGATCTCACAAGGGTTTTGTTGAGTTTTGTGTGATTGAAGTTTTCAAGTTTTGGGTTATTTTACGATAGATGAAAGAAGGATAGAAGAGCCTAAGCTTGGGGATGCGCCATCATGCCAATCTATTTCCAAGAATGAGCAACCAACTAAGCTTGGGGATGCCCCCGAGTGGCATCCCCTCTTTCTTCTAACGACCATCGGTATTTTACTCGAGACTATATTTTTATTCGTCACATGATATGTGTTTGGCTTGGAGCATCTTGTATGATATGTGTCTTTGCTTGTTTTATTTTGTGTTTTAAGTCATAAATCCTTTCTAGACACACCTATTTGAGAGAGCCAAAATTGTGCCATGACTTGTTAGAATTGTGCTCTATGCTTCACTTAAATTTTTATGAGCAATGGACTTGCTCTAGTGCTTCACTTATATCTTTTTGAGCACGGTGTGCTTAGTATTTTTGAAGAAATGCTCTCTTGCTTCACTTAGATTTATTTGAGAGTTAGTAAAATTTTGAAGAAATTCTCTCTTGCTTCACTTAAATAATTTTGAGAGAAAGAAAATATGTTATGCTCATGATCTTCACTTATATTTGTTTGAGCTTATGAAAAGCAACACATGAAAATTAGTCCCAAAGTGATAGATATCCAAGAAGGATAAAGAAAGAAAGAAAATATGTCATGAAGATCATTGGACAAAATAAACTTGATTCTTAGTAATAGTTTTGAGATATGATGGTGTGATATGTGAGTTATGTTGATGAGTAATTGTGCTCTAGTAAGAATATTGGTGTTAAGGTTTGTGATTCCCTATGCATGCACGAAAGTTAATAATCATGCAATGAAAATTATATCCTACCTATGGTGCATTATTCGGTGTTAATTATGCTTAATGCTTGCTTATGAGATTATGCGTTTCTTGGTTGGTTGCTTCTCAATCTTTTTGCTAGCCTTCATTTTGCACCAAGTAGGACCTCTACTTGTGCATCCAAAATTCTTTAAACCAGTTTTGCCACATGAGTCCACTATATCTACCTATATGCGGTATTCTTTTTCCGTTTTAAGCAAATTTGCATGTGCCATCTCTAATTTTCAAAATGAACTTCTCTTTTGTGTGTTTGTTTCGCTCGCGGAACGGTAACGGGTAGCTAATATTTTCCATGCTAGATGTGTTATTCTCACGATAAGTGTTTATTCACTTGTCATTGCACGAGAGTAAGGCAAAGGTATTAGGTATGCCCAGTCCCGAAATGCAAAAATGAATTTCCTTTATGTTATCAAATAATAAATTCCTTGTAAAGTGTTGGTATGGAGGGCACCCGTGGATACGGCTAGCCATGGAAAGTGAAAGTTATGGTGGCAAAAGGAATAAAATTTATTTTCTGTTTGGGAACTGCCTATGATATATCTAGCATGGAAAGTGTTGGGATGCTCCAAGTCGTTTTCGTTGGTGGGATAGATACACCTCCCAAAATGTTTTTATCTCTATTTTTTTCACTTTGAGCTCTGGCACCTCTACAAATCACTACTTCCCTCTGCGAAGGGCCTTTCTTTTACTTTATGCAATTTTTATTTTTGAAATTGAGTCTCCATCCTCTCTTATAAAAGCACCAACTAGGGGACAATATGATCGTACTTAAGTATTGCGTGTAGCTAATATTCGAGTGTGTTTCATGAATGGATCAATGTTTGAGCATGATGGGCTAGGGATAACTTGTTTTAATGTAGATATTTTGAAAGACATGGTCACTTGTTAATATGCTTGAGTATCTAAATCATTATGTCAAAACTAGACTATTGCTTTGAATCACATAAAATTCCAAATGTCCATGCTATGAAGAAAAGAACATGATATGACATGATAAACAACACTCCACATCAAAAATTCTGTTTTATCACTTACCTACTCGAGGACGAGCAGGAGTTAAGCTTGGGGATGCTGATACGTCTCCAACGTATCTATAATCTATTATTATTATTACATGCTATTTTATTATTAATCTTGGATGTTTTATAATCATTATATAGTCATTTTATATCATTTTTTGGTACTAACCTATTGACATAGTGCCAAGTGTCAGTTGTTGTTTTCTACATGTTTTTTACATTGCAGGAATTCAATATCAGACGGAGTCCAAATGGCACGCCAATTTATGATGATTTTTTTGGGCCAGAAGGAACACAACGGGCCCTGGTTGCACTGGGGGGGAGTCCCGAGGAGGGGACAACCCACCAGGGCGCGCCAGGAGGCCCAGGCGCGCCCTGGTGGGTTGTGCCCACCTCGAGTGCCCAGTGGACCGACTCTTTGCTCTATAAATACCCCAATATTCCAGAAACCCTAGAGGAGTCGATGAAATTTTAATCCAGCCACCGCAGAGTCTAGAACCACGAGATCCAATCTAGACACCATCACGGAGGGGTTCACCACTTCCATAGGTGCCTCTCCGATGATGCGTGAGTAGTTCTTTGTAGACCTTCGGGTCCATAGTTAGTAGCTAGATGGCTTCCTCTCTCTCTCTCTCTCTCTCTCTCTCTCTCTCTTGATTATCAATACAATGGTCTCTTGGAGATCCATATGATGTAAGTCTTTTGGCGGTGTGTTTGTTGGGATCTGATGAACTTCGAGTTTATGATCAGTTATATCTTTTTATATCCATGAAAGTTATTTGAGTTCTTTGATCTCTTATATGTGTGATCTCTTATAGCCTCGTATTTCTTCTCCGATATTTGGGTTTTGTTTGGCCAACTTGACCTATTTATCTTGTAACGGGAAGAGGTGCCCGGTAGTGGTTCGATCTTACGGTGCTTAATCCTAGTGACAGAAAGGGAACCAACACGCATGTATCGTTGCTACTAAGGATAAAAATACGGGATCCATATCTGCCGGAATAGATAAACGGATCTTGTCTACATCATGTCATCGTTCTTATTGCATTACTCCGTTTTTCCATGAACTTAATACACTAGATGCATGCTGGATAGCAGTCGATGTGTGGAGTAATAGTAGTAGATGCAGGTAGGAGTCGGTCTACTAATCTTGGACGTGATGCCTATGTAACAATCATTGCCTGGATATCGTCATGATTATTTGAAGTTCTATCAATTGCCAACAATAATTTGTTCACCCACCGTTTGCTATTTTTCTCGAGAGAAGCCACTAGTGAAACCTACAGCCCCCGGGTCTTCTTTCTCATATATTTGCCTTGCGATCTACTTTTTCCTTGCGTTTATTTTCAGATATATTAAACCAAAAATACAAAAAATACCTTGCTGCAATTTATTTGTTCCGCGTTATATTTATCCCATCTACAAATTTACCTCACGTCCTTCGCCTATCTTGAGGCGCCGTACCCCGAAAGGGATTGACAACCCCTTTAACACGTCGGGTTGCAACATGTTGTTATTAGTGTGTAGGGGCTGTTTACGTTGTGTTGCTTGGTTCTCCTACTGGTTCGATAACCTTGGTTTCATATCTGAGGGAAATACTTACCGCCGTTGTGCTGCATCATCCCTTCCTCTTTGGGGAAATACCAACATAGCTTCAAGCGACATCAGGCTCTTCGGGGAAGATTCTGAACAGTGTCAGCCGGGAGGCACAAGACGGCCATCAAGCCATCCGGCGTAGATCAAACAGTACCAAATTTAAATAAAATCTTGTGACCCCAATTTAGTTTTCAGTCAAGAGACATGTGACCACTCTCATACCTTACTGTTGAACTCTTAGGGGATTTCTTCAGATCAGAGATATTTGTCGTTCTTAACATTATGTGTTTTCTGCATCTTCAGACACAATGTCTTCCTTCTCACCGCAGCTGCTCCAACAAGGGAAGCATACACCAGAAGGGAGCTATATTCTCCACTCAATAGTCCCCTGCCTCAAATGTGCGTGCCCGACATGGACAGCCACAACAATTGCAGGGCCATCGACAAGTCAGCAGATGATGCTCACTCCTATGGATGGCGGACAGATAGATTGTACCCTCATCTTACTTTTGTGCAACATTTATGGCTTTGTTATTCATCTAAGCATGGAAAATAGATTATCACATGTCACTGTATATTCATGCTGATCTCTTAAGAGTCTTGTTCAGGAGTTAACGTTGTTCCATAGTTCAGATAAGAGACTTGTTCAGGAGGTAACGATGTTCCATAGTTATCATCCATCAGCCATTGCTATCCCACAGGATGGTGATTATACCACTTCCAGGATTACTTATGTTGTTGTTCTTTAATACTTTTGTGTGCCATCTAGTTAATCTCGAGTACAAACAATACTTATTTTGTAGCTTTCATCTGTGTTCTCCCTTTAGTTTTTAAGACCTGTTGCTTCTAGTTATGTCCAGTGCTACTATTTATGTCGTCTCCTACAGGCACTCATTACATAAATCTAACTAGTAGTTGTCTTCCATGCATGTCGGATATAATTGCACACACTGATATATCCACAAGAATCTCCCGGAGCAATGTGACGGCCAACAAACTTGACGTCAATG
This sequence comes from Triticum aestivum, assembly GCF_018294505.1. Lineage (NCBI taxonomy): Eukaryota > Viridiplantae > Streptophyta > Magnoliopsida > Poales > Poaceae > Triticum > Triticum aestivum. The sequence goes on along the minus strand of NC_057810.1, from coordinate 535,536,305 downwards.
ATAACCAATATGATGGAACATGTATATGTAGTTCTTTAGAAGACTTGCTGAAAGATGATGAATCCTACTCATCCCATAAGGTCCTTGCTCTAACTTCCCCCGTGATATGGGTACTGTTGGAGATATGCCCTAGAGGCAATCATGTATGATGATATTTCCTATGTGTTTATGAATAAAGATAGTCCTTGGACATTATCAATCATGTGTATCAGCAAGTACGTGACTTGTTTGTGGGACTATGCATTGTATGATGACTGTCCTAAAAGGTCCCTAGTCGAAAGGGCTGTGTGGACGCGCAACCGACTAGACTAGCATATGACACAGCCGATGGCTCGGTCTCACTAGCCATGGAGCATTGGATGCTAACCGGATAATATGGACTTGGAAAGGTCTAGTCGGATTCAACGTAGTTAGATCCGAGTCGAGATAAGGTCCGAGTCGGACAGACCCAACTATGAGACGCAGCGATATGTCATCTGTGAGTCTCTAGTACAACAAATGTTCTATGTCCTAAGACCTGAGCTGATGCATGTACTCGGGATGGTGACAGACTTGCTTTGGGCCGACCAAACGCTACTCCGTGACTGGGTAGTTACAAAGGTAGGTTTCGGGTTTGTCCAGTCCCATGCTGCGAGACATGGTCAAGCAAGATGGGATTTGCCCCTCCGATCAGGAGAGATATACTCTGGGCCCCTCGTGTGATCCGACCAGGATAAGCATGGCCATGCGACAGGGATTATGAGATAATACGGTTTGTAGTCGGTATCACTGGAACAAGAAAGAGGTCGGGCAAGCACAAGGATGACAGTCTCGCCTTGAGCCTGACAACATATAGCGTGTGGCAAAGGGAACAGAAGTGTGACACGTTGTACAGGTTCGCCTAACCAGCTTCATAGTCTGCTTGGTGGTCGGCACGCCTTGCTAGAGGCCGCTACCAACCGTGCAGGTCAGAGGTGATTCGAGCTGCGACGAAGCTGACTTGAACCTAAGGGGTCGCACGCTTAAGGGAAGGAACCTACGAGGTCGGATCCGAGGACACTGTCGGATGTGATCCGAGCTGTATTCAGATTGTGTTTGAGTAGACATGTGGGCTTTAGGGTCCGTGCGAGGCCCAAGTGTTGAGCCCGCGACGGACGCCTATATAAAGTGGAGGTGCGGCACACTCATGGGGTTGATCGCTTTGGCATTGCGACTAGGGTTTGCATGTGTTGCGAATAGCCACCTCCACTCGCCACCGGTTGTGTAATCGGACCTAGCAGTCCGCCGCACTATGTTCCTCCTGCGCGCATGGATATCGTTAGAGGCGGTGCACTTGCGCCGCTCCGGTGAACAAATGTGGGATCGGATGACCGGCTGTTCGAGGGAGATTGGACGAGGAGGAGACGATCCACGTGAACGCGCTGTCCCAACTCTTCTTCCGCTGGACGGCATTGCGCGTCTAGTGGTAATGAACTGTGATCCATCTCCAGTAGCATGTTCCTATTATTCTGCGCGTAGGAAATTTTAATTTGCAGTCGACGCACCCTACCGTAGATCCCAACAGGTACAACATGCATATAATGTCCTGGAGTGCATCTACTCTATTGCAATGCCATGTGCTTAGCCTGCTGATCATGCATGTAAATATGTCATTGATACGTCTCCAACATATCTATAATTTTTTATTGTTCCATGCTATTATATTATCTGTTTTGGATGTTTTATATGCATTAATATGCTATTTTATATTATTTTTGGGACTAACTTATTAACCTAGAGCACAATGCTAGTTCTTGTTTTTTTCCTTGTTTTTGAGTTTCGCAGAAAAGGAATACCAAACTGAGTCCAAAGGAAATGAAACCTTTGCGATGATTTTTCTTGGACCAGAAGACAACCAGGAGACTTGGAGATGAAGTCGGAGGAGCCACGAGGCGGCCACAAGCATGGAGGGCGCGCCCCCACCCTTGTGGTCCCCATGACCCTCTTGACCTAATTCTTTCGCCTATATATTCCCATATATCCCCAAACCACCAGAAGCATCCACGAAAAAACTTTTCCGCCGCCGCAACCTTCTGTACCCATGACATCCCATCTAGGGACCTTTTCCGGCACCCTGCCGGAGGGGGATTCGATCACGGAGGGCTTCTACATGAACTCTATTGCCCTTCTGATGAAGCGTGAGTAGTTTACCACAGACCTACGGGTCCATAGCTAGTAGCTAGATGGCTTCTTCTCTCTCTTTGATTCTCAATACCATGTTCTCTTTGATGTTGTTGGAGATCTATTCGATGTAATACTTTTTTGCGGTGTGTTTGCTGAGATCCGATGAATTGTGGATTTATGATCAACTTATCTATGAATATTATTTGAATCTTCTCTGAATTCTTATATGCGTGATTTGATATCTTTCTAATTCTCTTCGAACTATCGGTTTAGTTTGGCCAACTAGATTGGTTTTTCTTGCAATGGGAGAAGTGCTTAGCTTTGGGTTCAGTCTTGCAGTGTCCTTTCCCAGTGAAAGTAGCACAACAAGGAACATATTGTATTGTTGCTATCGAGGATAAAAATATGGGGTTTTCATCATATTGCTTGAGTTAATTCCTCTACATCATGTCATCTTACTTAATGCATTACACTGTTCTTTATGAACTTAATACTCTAGATGCAGGCAGGAGTCGGTCGTTGTGTGGAGTGATATTAGTAGATGCAGAATCATTTCGTTCTACTTGACACAGATGTGATGCCTATATTCATGATCATTGCCTTAGATATCATCATAACTTTGTGAAAGTGCGTTACATCGACTAGAGGGGGGTGAATAGGCGATTTTTATGAATTCTTCACTGAGGAATTTTAGGGTGAGGAAATTCCTAAGCGAAGAACCACTTGCAGCGGAACAAGTACTCAGGTATAAACGTAACAGAGCAACAACATAGTCATCATGATAAAATGAAAGGCAAACACAGAGTACAGAAAGCGTAAACACGGGATAAGCGGGATGAAGACAAAACAGACTAAAGAAATAGGATTGAGGAATTAGAGACAATCTTCAGTCAAAGTCTTCAAATAGTAATGATCAGGTTCATCAACACATAACTGAGGAAATGAAAGGGTTGAGGAAATAGAACCGGTAGGCTTGGTGAAGACAAAGATTTGGTAGACCAGTTCCAACTGCTGTGACAGTTGTACGTCTGGTTTGAGCGGCTGAGTATTTAAACTCGAGGACACACAGTCCTCACCATATTCTCCTTGAGCTAGATCACACAAACCTCGCCCAACAGTAGTGGTAAGTCTTCACAGGTGACTTCCAAACCTTCACAGACTTGGTCACTAGGCAATCCACAATTCCTCTTGGATGCTCAGACCATGATGGCTAGCCGTCTGGAGGATACAAAGTCCTCAAAGGTAACAAGCGTTGGTTCCACACAGGTACAATCTCTTCACTGATGCTCAATCACTTTGGGGTTTGTAGGTTTGGGTTTTCCTCACTTGATGATTTTCGCTCAAAGTCCTCGGAGGATGGGATGCTCTCAAATGACAAGTGTCAGTTTCTCTCGGAGCAGCCAACCAGCTAGTGGTTGTAGGGGGCGGCTATTTATAGCCTAGGGAGCAGCCCGACATGATAAGACATAAATGCTCTTGGCTGATATGACCGTTAGGTGGTAGGATATTTTGGAACAGCTGGCGCGCAGCTCAGCAACGGTCGTATATTTGAGGTTCGAATTCCCCAAGGCTATCATGTTCCTCACTGTGTAGGCAATCCGCACTGGCGAATTCCTAACTCCTCAGTCAGAACAAATTCCTCAGAGACCAGAAGATCTTCGTCTCTGTCACTGAAGAAATTGACTGAACTGATATGAGATTTCCAATGGCTTCACTCGAAGGATTGGGTAGGTGTAGGATTTTGAGATGAGCATCACTGAGAAATTAGTTTCCTTAGTATTACCTCGACCCCCTTTAACAGTACGGTGTTTCCTATGACTCGAGAAAGAGAAAATGAAACTACATAAACAAACGTCTTCATGCTTCAGATTCCTCACATGAATATCAAAGTCTTCAAGGTCACACCAATTTCTTCACTTTCAAAGTCTCCAGGAGAACCAAAGTCTTCAGCCGAAGACATTCATTTTTAGGGGTTGACTTTTACTGTTAATATCAAACTCCTCATTGACTTATAGAGCCTGTGTACACTCACAAACATATCAGTCCCTTAACCTATAAGTCTTCAATACACCAAAATCACTAAGCGGCACTAGATGCACTTACAATCTCCCCCTTTCTGGTGATTGATGACAATATAGGTTAAGTTTTCAACGGGGACAAACATATGAATTAAAAGTACTCAATATTGCGGAATTTGATTGCAAGATATAGAAGGACTCCCCTTGAAGATGTGCATAGTGAGGAATTTGCTTTTGAAGCAATGCACATTTAAAGAGTAGAATCATGGAGATCTACCCCTATATCTTGTAATTCATACACGCATTTAACATATAGAATGAAGAATTTGAAATGCATGATGAAATATGGTGACTGATGTGATTCAGCATGCGTGCATAGCATTAATGAGGAAATAGCATGCAGAAAAATAGAGCAAAGGTATCAGGTCACCATCGGACTTAAGTTTAAAACTCAATCAACAAAAAGCTTCAGAAGAGAGAGAGTTGCAACTTAACAAAAAAACGCCAATATATATAGAGTCCCGCTCGAAGACTAACTCAAATTTCTCCCCCTTTGTCATCAAATGACCAAAAGGGACGAAAAGTGAGGACTAACGCCCCTAAAGAATTTCTTCATGAAGCCGATGGAGGAGTGCCAGTATTGTCGGGGTCGGTTGTTGGAGTAGGCCTACCGCAGTGTCGTCCAGATCTTCATTGTCGTCGGTATCGCGGGATGAAGAATATGAGCTGGCAATTTCTTCGGTGGAGGCTTAGACCAGCCGAAGTCCTGCTTGAAACCCATCTGCTTGAGATCTTCATCACCGTAAAGGTGAGACAGTATAGCCCAGGTGCGATCAAACACTTCATTAAGGTAGTAATGGTTCTTCTTCACTGAATTATATGTGGTTGTCATGTTGTGAAGAATTGAACCAAACTGACATTTTACCCATTTGTGATTGCAACCCACCTTTTGATGAAGATTGAGGAGAAGCTCACGATCAGTCATCACCCTTGGAGCTGTTGCCTGAGGACTTTGCTTGGATGCATTAGCGGAAGAATCATGAGTAGCAGAGTCATCATTGGTGGAGTATGAAGCAGCTTTGTGAAATTGTCCATCCAATGGTCGAATGCCCTCATCAATAACAGCAGTGGCCTTACCCTTTTCATTAGCCGAGGAAAATGTCCGTTTGAGGACTTCAATTGGGGTCAAGTAGCTGCCATGGTTGAGTGTATCAGCTTTGTAGTTGAGTGAAGACCTTGATCTGAGGAATCTCATAATCCAGGGAGCGTAAGGCTTCAACTCAAATGGGGACATTGCAACGCTTGCCAAAGTCCTCATGAAGAAATCATGATAGTTCACGGGAATACCGTGCATGATGTTAAAAAGCAGATTCTTCATGATGCCAACGACTTCTTCATCATTCGAGTCGTGGCCTTTGATTGGACTCAATGTCTTCGTCAGAATGTGGTAGACTGTCCTTGGCACATATTGCAATTCCTTCACAAGGAAATTGGTCCTTGAGGCTTGTCCAGGCTTCAATGGCTTCATCAGCACTTGCATGAAATGATCTGACAGCTCAGTTTCAGAGTAGATGAGAAGTGCACCTTCTGAGGGAGGACTGACATGCATGGCACGAAGCAATTCAGTGGCCGGTGCCTTATAGTGTGTGTTCTCTGTCATCCAGTCCAACACCCATGAGTTCACATCTTCAGCATTGCCAGTGATGTGCAGCATTGCATAGAATTGAAGAATGAATTCTTTAATCCAATCGCAAATGTCAGTGCAGAAATTGAGCAGGCCAGCATCATGAATGGCAGCGAGGACTGGCGTGAAGCAAGGCAGTGATTCCATATCCAAGTGAGGAATATGCTCATGGTCGAAGACTTTATCCTTGTTGAATAGCACTGAAAAATAGAAATTAGCTTGACTAGCTATCCAGAAGCGCTTCCTCCTCAGACGAGCAGAATCATAGGGATTGTAATCAGTGAAGAATACATGCTCGTTGAAGAAGGCATTGATACGTCTCCAACGTATCTATAATTTTTGATTGCTCCATGCTATATTATCTACTGTTTTGGGCAATAATGGGATTTGTTATCCACTTCCATATTATTTTTGGGACTAACCTATTAACCGGAGGCCTAGCCCAGATTTGATGTTTTATGCCTATTTGAGTGTTTTGAGGAAAAGGAATATCAGACGGAGTCAAAATGGAACGAAATCAATTGGAGAAGTTATTTTTGGAAGGAAACCCACCTGATGGACTTGGACTCCACGTCAGAAGATACGGGGGGTGCTCACGAGGGTGGGGGCGTGCCCACCCCCCTAGGGCGCACCCCCCTGCCTCGTGGGGCCCCTGTAGCTCCACCGACGTACCCCCTGCACCCATATATACCCACGTATCCTAAAACTTCTAGAACAGAAGATAGATCGAGAGTTCCGCCGCCGCAAGCCTCTGTAGCCACCAAAAACCTCTCGGGAGCCCGTTCCGGCACCCTGCCGGAGGGGGAACCCATCACCGGTGGTCATCTTCATCATCCCGGCGCTATCCATGATGAGGAGGGAGTAGTTCACCCTCGGGGCTGAGGGTATGTACCAGTAGCTATGTGTTTGATCTCTCTCTCTCTCTCATGTTCTCTCTCTTGTTCCCTCTATGGCACAATCTTGATGTATCCCGAGCTTTGCTATTGTAGTTGGATCTTATGATGTTTCTGCCCCTCTACTCTCTTGTGATGAATTGAGTTTCCCCTTTGAAGTTATCTTATCGGATTGAGTCTTTTATGAGAACACTTGATGTATGTCTTGCGTGGGATAACCGTGGTGACAATGGGTTATTCTATTGATCCACTTGATGTATGTTTTGGTGATCAACTTGCGGGTTTCGTGACATTGGGAACCTATGCATAGGGGTTGGCACACGTTCTTGACTCTTCGGTAGAAACTTTGGGGCACTCTTTGAAGTACTTTGTGTTGGTTGGATGAATATGAGATTGTGTGATGCATATCGTATAATCATGCCCACGGATACTTGAGGTGACAATGGAGTATCTAGGTGACATGAGGGTTTTGGTTGATTTGTGTCTTAAGGTGTTATTCTAGTACGAACTCTTTTATAGATCGATCCGAAAGAATAGCTTTGAGGTGGTTTCGTACCCTACCATAATCTCTACGTTTGTTCTCCGCTATTAGTTGCTTTGGAGTGACTCTTTGTTGCATGTTGAGGGCTTGTTATATGATCTATCTATGTTATTATTGTTGAGAGAACTTGCACTAGTGAAAGTATGAACCCTAGGCCTTGTTTCCTATCATTGCAATACCGTTTACGCTCACTTTTACCACTTGTTACCTTGCTGTTTTTATATTTTCAGATTACAAATACCTATATCTACTATCTATTTTGCACTTGTATCACCATCTCTTCGCCGAACTAGTGCACCTATACAATTTACCATTGTATTGGGTGTGTTGGGGACACAAGAGACTCTTTGTTATTTGGTTGCAGGGTTGTTTGAGAGAGACCATCTTCATCCTACGCCTCCTACGGATTGATCAACCTTAGGTCATCCACTTGAGGGAAATTTGCTACTATCCTACAAACCTGTGCACTTGCAGGCCCAACAACGTCTACAAGAAGAAGGTTGTGTAGTAGACATCAAGCTCTTTTCTGGCGCCGTTGCCGGGGAGGCTAGGTAAAGGGCACTCACTCACACCCCGTCAACTAAGCTCTTTTCTGGCGCCGTTGCCGGGGAGGTGAGTGCTTGAAGGTATATCTTTAGATCTTGCAATCAAATCTTTCTGTTTCTTGTTTTAGCACTAGTTTATTTTATAAAATAAAACTACAAAAAATGTAATTGAGTTTACCTCATACGCTTCATCTTTTTAATATCTTTCGTGAGTATGATGGAAAGGAAAATTGTGCTCAAGTACTAGAAGAAGAATTACATAGAATTATTGGCATAAAATATGTGAATGATGAGCACGATTGCAATGTTGTTAGTATGAATTCCCTGAATATCCATGATGCTAATGATATGCAAAGCCACAAGCTTGGGGAAGCTATGTTTGATGAAGATTATATTTTTTGTCCCCCAAGCTTTGATGAGCAAATTTACTATGATGAAAGCATGCCTCCTATCTATGATGATTATTGTGATGACACGTATGCTTTAAAAAATAATGATAACCATGAAACTTGTCATCTTGATCTTAATTTTCAATCATATGATAGTTATGTTGAGTTTGCTCCCACTACTATTGATGAAAAGAATTTTGCTTATGTGGAGAGTAGAAAATTGTCTATTCAAATAGATCATGAAAAGAATGCTTTAGGTGCTGGTTATATTGTTGAATTCATTCATGATGCTACTGAAATTTATTATGAGGGAGGAATATATGCTTGTAGGAATTGCAATAATATCAAGTTTCCTCTCTATGTGCTTAAAATCTTGAAGTTATGCTTGTTTTACCTTCCTATGCAAGTTGATTCTTGTTCCCATAAGTTGTTTGCTCACAAAATCCCTATGCATAGGAAGTGGGTTAGACTTAATGTGCTAGTCATATGCTTCATGATGCTCCCATTATGCTTCAATTCTTATATTTTATGTGAGCATCATTGTCATCATCATGCCTAGCTAGAAAGGCATTAAAGAAAATCGCTTGTTGGGAAACAACCCAATATTTATCCTTACTGTTTTTGTGTGTCCACATGATTATGCTACTGTAGTAATCATGTTTTATATCTTTTGTTTCAATAAAGTGCCAAGTAAGACCTTTAGGATAGCTTACGGTGATAGTTGTGTTGATCCTGCTGAAAATCAGAAACTTTTGCACCCAGTAAATTAGTTTTGTTAATTCACAGAAACGTGCTTCGGATCTTATTCTATTTGATCTGGATTGGTACACAAATTTCTTAGGACTTCCTAATTTAGTAGGATTTTGGGGGTTCCATAAGTATACGTTTGATACAGATTACTCCAGAATGTTCTGTTTTTGACAGATTCTGTTTTCTATGTGTTATTTGCTTATTTTGATGAATCTATGAGTAGTATCGAAGGGTATGAGCCATAAATAAGTTGGACTACAGTAGATATTACACCAATATGAATTTAGAATGAGTTCATTACAGTGCCTAAGTGGTGGTTTTATTTTCTTATACTAACGGAGCTTACGAGTTTTGTTTTGAGTTTTGTGTGGTTGAAGTTTTCAAGTTTTGGGTAAAGATTTGATGGACTATGGAATAAGGAGTGGCAAGAGCCTAAGATTGGGGATGCCCAAGGCACCCCAAGTTAATATTCAAGGTTAACCAAGAGCCTAAGCTTGGGGATGCCCCGGAAGGCATCCCCTCTTTCATCTTCGTTCATCGGTAACTTTACTTGGAGCTATATTTTTATTCACCACATGATATGTGTTTTGCTTGGAGCGTCATTTTATTTTGTTAGTATTTTCTTGCTGTTAGTTAGAATAGTGTTTTGCATCTTTAGTTTCAGTAAAAAAGTCAAGGATAGCCTTTGCCATGCTTATTTTCCTAGTATACATGTTGCTGTTTGAAAACAGAAAGTTTACAGCTGTTGCAAAAATTCCCTAGAAAAGTCAGAGAGTGGTATAACGTTGAATATTTTGAATATTAAGATCTGATAAATTTATTACAGTGGGAATTTTAGTTCAGAATTTTTGGAGTCAGGGAAGTATTGATACTCTTGCATTCTTTACAGACTATACTGTTTTGACAGATTGCTGTTATGGTTGCATTGTTTGCATATGTTTGCTTGTTTAATGATTCTATTTGATGATAGGAGTATTAAATATGCAGAGGCATTTAGTATGCAATGTTGAATAATAATTTTAGTGATTTGTTATAGTAGAAAATGATAAGGTTTTGCATTGGTTTATACTAACCTATCTCACGAATTCTTGTTGAGTTTGTTGTGAATGAAGCTTTTGATAAAAAGAAGAGAAACCATGATATGAGAGGAATTAAGGAGACACAAAATTTCAAGCTTGGGGATGCTGAAGGCACCACAAGATAAAATTTCAAGAAGTCTCAAGCATCCAAGCTTGGGGATGCCCCCGTTGGCATCCCACCTTTCTTCTTCAACAATCATCGGTTAGTATCGGTTGAGCCTAAGTTTTTGCTTCTTCACATGAGTTGTGCTATCCTTGCAATGTCATTTTGTTTTGTTTTGCTTGCTGCTTGAATACAATACTAAGATCTGAAATTCTTAAATGAGAGAGAGTCTTCACATAGTTGCACAATTATTTGACTACTCATTGATCTTCACTTATATCTTTCAGAGTAGTTTGTCGTTTGCTCTAGTACTTCACTTATATCTTTTAGAGCACAATGGTGGTAGTTTTATTTCGAATAAATAGATGAACTCTCATACTTCACTTAGATTATTTTGAGAGTCTTTAATAGCATGGTAATTTTTTAAATATTAATATACTTGGTATTCAAGATATGTTAAACTTTCTTATGAGTGTGTTGAATACTAAGAAAAGTTTGATGCTTGATAATTGTTTTGAGATATGAAGATGGTGATATTAGAGTCATGCTAGTTGGGTGATTATGAATTTAAAGAATGCTTGTGTTGAAGTTAGAAAGTCCCGTAGCATGCACGTATGGTTAAAGTTGTGTAACAAATTTGAAACATGAAGTGTACCTGGCTTGTGCATCCTTATGAGTGGCGGTCGGGGACGAGCGGTGGTCTTTTCCTACCAGTCTATCCCCCTAGGAGCATGCGCGTAGTACTTGGTTTTTGATGACTTCTAAATTTTTGCAATAAATATATGAGTTCTTTTGACTAATGTTGAGTCCATGGATTATACGCACTTTTACCTTTCCGCCATTGCTAGTCTCTTCGGTACCGTGCATTGCCCTTTCTCACCTTGAGAGTTGGTGCAAACTTCGCCGGTGCATCCAAACCCCGTGATACGATATGCTCTATCACACATAAACCTCCTTATATCTTCCTCAAAACAGCCACCATACCTACCTATTATGGCATTTCCATAGCCATTCCGAGATATATTGCCATGCAACTTTCCACCGTTCCGTTCATCATCATCATGTCATACATTACTTTTGTCATATTGCCATTGCATGATCATGTAGTTGACATCGTATTTGTGGTAACGACACCATGCATTATTTTTCATACATGTCACTCTTGATTCATTGCACCATCCTGGTACACCGCCGGAGGCATTCATATAGAGTCATATCTTGTTCTAGTTTCGAGTTGTAATCCTTATGTTGTAATCAATAGAAGTGTGATGATCATCATTATTAGAGCATTGCCCAATCAAAAAAAAGAAGAAAGGCCAAAAAAAGAGAAAGGCCCAAAAAAGAGAAAATAAATAAAAAGGGCAATGCTACTATCTTTTTTTCCCACTTGTGCTTCAAAGTAGCACCTTGTTCTTCATATAGTGAGTCTCATATATTGTGCTTCAAAGTAGCACCTTGTTCTTCATGTAGTGAGTCTCATAAGTCTTTTTATACTAGTGGGAATTTTTCATTATAGAACTTGGCTTGTATATTCCTACGATGGGCTTCCTCAAATGCCCTAGGTCTTCATGAGCAAGCAAGTTGGATGCACACCCACTAGTTTTCTTTTGTTGAGCATTCATAGCTCTAGTGCATCCGTTGCATGGCAATCCCTACTCCTCATGTTGACATCAATTGATGGGCATCTCCATAGCCCGTTGATTATCCTCGTCAATGTGAGACTTTCTCCTTTTTTGTCTTCTCCACACAATCCCCATCATCATATTCTGTTCCACCCATAGTGCTATATCCATGGCTCACGCTCATGTATTGCGTGAAGGTTGAAAAAGTTTGAGATTATTTAAGTATGAAACAATTGCTTGGCTTGTCATCAGGGGTATAGAAGTTGGGAACATCTTTGTGTGACGAAAATGAAGCATAGCCTAACTATATGATTTTGTAGGGATGAACTTTCTTTTGCCATGCTATTTTGAGAAGACATGATTGCTTTGATTAGTATGCTTGAAGTATTATTATTTTTATGTCAATATGAACTTTTGTCTTGAATCTTTCGGATCTGAATATCCATACCACAATTAAGAAGATTTACATTGAAATTATGCCAAGTAGCACTCCACATCAAAAATTATCTTTTTTATCATTTACCTACTCGAGGACGAGCAGGAATTAAGCTTGGGGATGCTTGATACGTCTCCAACGTATCTATAATTTTTGATTGCTCCATTCTATATTATATACTGTTTTGGGCAATATTGGGCTTTATTATCCACTTTTATATTATTTTTGGGACTAACCTATTAACCGAAGGCCCAGCCCAGATTTGCTCAGACGGAGTCGAAACGGAACAAAATCAACTGGAGAAGTTATTTTTGGAAGGAAACCCACCTGATGGACTTGGACTCCATGTCAGAAGATACGGGAGGTGCTCACGAGGGTGGGGGCGCGCCCACCCCCCTAGGGCGCGCCCCCCTGCCTCGTGGGGCCCTCGTAGCTCCACCGACGTACCCCCTGCGCCCATATATACCCACGTATCCTAAAACTTCCAGAACAAAAGATAGATCGGGAGTTCTGCCACCGCAAGCCTCTGTAGCCACCAAAAACCTCTCGGGAGCCCGTTCCGGCACCCTGCCGGAGGGGGAACCCATCACCGGTGGCTATCTTCATCATCCTGGCGCTATCCATGACGAGGAGGGAGTAGTTCACCCTCGGGGCTGAGGGTATGTACCAGTAGCTATGTGTTTGATCTCTCTCTCTCGTGTTCTCTCTCGTGTTCCCTCTATGGCACGATCTTGATGTATCCCGAGCTTTGCTATTGTAATTGGATCTTATGATGTTTCTCCCCCTCTACTCTCTTGTGATGAATTGAGTTTCCCCTTTGAAGTTATCTTATCGGATTGAGTCTTTTATGAGAACACTTGATGTATGTCTTGCGTGGGATAACCGTGGTGACAATGGGTTATTCTATTGATCCACTTGATGTATGTTTTGGTGATCAACTTGCGGGTTTCGTGACATTGGGAACCTATGCATAGGGGTTGGCACACGTTCTTGACTCTCTGGTAGAAACTTTGGGGCACTCTTTGAAGTACTTTGTGTTGGTTGGATGAATCTGAGATTGTGTGATGCATATCGTATAATCATGCCCACGGATACTTGAGGTGATAATGGAGTATCTAGGTGACATTAGGGTTTTGGTTGATTTGTGTCTTAAGGTGTTATTCTAGTACGAACTCTTTTATAGATCGATCCGAAAGAATAGCTTTGAGGTGGTTTCGTACCCTACCATAATCTCTATGTTTGTTCTCCGCTATTAGTGGCTTTGGAGTGACTCTTTGTTGCATGTTGAGGGCTTGTTATATGATCTATCTATGTTATTATTGTTGAGAGAACTTGCACTAGTGAAAGTATGAACCCTAGGCCTTGTTTCCTATCATTGCAATACCGTTTACGCTCACTTTTACCACTTGTTACCTTGCTGTTTTTATATTTTCAGATTACAAATTCCTATATCTACTATCTATTTTGCACTTGTATCACCATCTCTTCGCCGAACTAGTGCACCTATATAATTTACCATTGTATTGGGTGTGTTGGGGACACAAGAGACTCTTTGTTATTTGGTTGCAGCGTTGTTTGAGAGAGACCATCTTCATCCTACGCCTCCTACAGATTGATAAACCTTAGGTCATCCACTTGAGGGAAATTTGCTACTGTTCTACAAACCTGTGCACTTGCAGGCCCAACAACGTCTACAAGAAGAAGGTTGTGTAGTAGACATCAGGCATCAGCCTTGAACTTCGGAGTTTTGGAGAATGGATTCTTCGGTTGTGGCTGAGGGGTGTCAGTGATCTGAAGAATAACCTCTGGTATGTCAATTTCTGGAGCCGCAGGCCAAGGAATTTCAGTTTCTGCTTCATTTGCAGCCCGGGCCTCCATTTCTTCAGCAGCATTTTCATCAGCATGAGTGGCTGGAATTTCTTCCTGAATGGAAGGGGCAGTGTGTATTTCTTTAGAGCCCATCTGAACTTCTGTTGGTGCTGGGGACTGAGGAATTTGCTGTAGTGGTGTAAACAGAGGAGAGTTGGGGTGTTGACTATCCCAAAAATCATCGTTCATCACAGGAGTGGTGCAGCCAGTGTCCATATCCTCATCCACTTCCATTTGTTCAACGTCGACTTCTTCAGCAGTAAACTGAGGCGTTGGCGATGATACTTGAGGAGTTGAAGTGAAAGTTTCAACTTCAGTTTCTTCATCCATCTGCTTTGTGGAAGCAGCAGAGGGATCTTCTTCAGTAGATTCTTTAGGAATCTGATATTCTTCACCATAAGGAACAAGTTCCTTTGATGGCATGCTTGCAAGATGAACAGCATCAATGGGATTGTCCATTGAACTTGTCAAAATCTTCGCCTTCTTGGGGGCCGAAGATTCTGAGGCAGCCGATGCTTTCCTCTTCTTCAGAGTAGCTCGCTCCACAACTTTGGTTTTATTCACTTCTAGAGCAGAAGGAAGAACTGGGCTTGGTGTGATGCAGGCGGAGCAGTGGGAGTAGGATCAATTTCTTCAGGCCCAACTGATGCAGTTGGCCTGTCTTGAGCAATTTCTTCAGGCACAGGAACAGAGTCTTCAGCTGGCCTGGCAGATTCTATAGGCGCAACACTAGTGGTTGCCCTGGCAGTTTCTTCAGAGGCTGGAATTTCTTTAGCAGCCCTAGTGCTTGCAGTTTCATCAGCAGCCTGATTTTCATCAGCGGTGCTGGCAATTCCTTCAGTGGCTTGTGCAGATGCTTCAGCCGGAATGACTTCAATGTGCACAGGAGCAGCAGAACTTGAAGTGAATTTCTTCGTCGGCATGACGAATCTGACCTTGGCACCCTGCCATTTAGCCTTGTAGGCGTCAAATTCATTCCTGAGCTTTTTGATATCATCTTGCAGTGCAATGAGCTGCTCAGGCAAAAGACTGAGGACATTGTCCTTTAGATAGCGCTGCTTCTTGTACTGCGCTTTCTTAGCCACTCTGGCTTGGTCATACTTCCATTTTTCTTCAGCAATGAACGCCGTCACCATGTGACTTTGTCCAGGAGTGAGGCCCAACTCTGGCACTGGAGCATTGGGATCTTTGTGCCAAAGATCGATGAAATCGAGGATCTTCTTTGGATCCAGTAGAAGGGGCACAACACTCCCTTTGGCTCTAGCGGCACGCTACTGTCTGTCCTTGATGATATCAGCTAATTCATCATCATTAGCTTCATCATCAGATGGAGTTTTGAAAGACCACCTGCTTCTTGTGAGGACTTGGTCTAGTGCCTCGTCCAGCAGTGGCCTTGGTCTTCAGTAGAGTGGGACATGTTGATGAAGGATGAGCTGAAGAACTTGCTGAAGCTCTTGAGGCAATTGAAATGCCAGTGGTCCTTTGGCACATGGCGAGATGCACGGGTGCTGAGGACTTTGCCGGAGGAGATGAGGGTTTTGAAACCCGGGGAATTTGTGCAGCTTGCAGAATTGGGGCAGCTTGAGGAATTTGCCTTGCTGGCACCGAGGAGATTAGCCGTGAGGGCATTGAAGAA
The DNA here is from genome assembly GCF_018294505.1 of Triticum aestivum. Classification (NCBI taxonomy): domain Eukaryota; kingdom Viridiplantae; phylum Streptophyta; class Magnoliopsida; order Poales; family Poaceae; genus Triticum; species Triticum aestivum. Next base: position 535,520,598 of record NC_057810.1, on the reverse strand, counting down.
GAACTTGGTCGTGAGGGCATTGCTGAGGAAGGTGGTTTCTTGGCTGGCTTCTTTGGCATAGCCTTCTTGCTTGAAGAAGCCTCAGCAGCGGCAGCGGCAGCAGCAGAATCCTCATTAAATTTCTTCACTGCTTCTTTGGCCTGCTTGGCAAACTTAGCTTGCTGCCTGGCCCATTCATCAGCATAATCCTCACCATGTTTAAGGCTTGTTGGATCAGCTCTTTGGCCAGGTGCCAGAAGAGGTCTTGAGCATGGAGGGTTAAGAGCGAATTTCTTCATGTATTTGGGAGTGACATATCTGGACTCCCTCCATTCTCTTGCCCACCTTCTTTCAATCCTCTGAATGCGCACTTTTTGTGCTCATTCATCGTCTCCTTGCCATGAGTTGCCTCATCAGGCGTGCAGTACCCTGCATAGATGTCCGCAGGGATCTCAAAAGCAGTATTAACTTCAAGCTTCTCTCCTCCTTTGTGAGTCCTTTTACCATCTGCCATTTTCTTCAGATGAGGAATTTGCACAATCGAGTTCTCTGAAGAAGTATGCAGCTTTTCTTCGATGAACACTACAAATGAGTTAAGTTGATGAGAACCTAGTGATTCAGCGGTAGACATGTGTACCTGTGAACAGAGTATAGGTGCAAAGAATTTGGAGAGGTCATACATGTTCTCAGAAGTTTTTGCAAAGCTGAACAAGTTTGAGGAAATTGACCCGATGTGTCTTGAAGAGTTTCACTAAGCGTTCTTTGACTTATGTTCCAGAGTTGTGCGGATCGTGAGATTCACACAATTGAGGAATCATGAAGAAAAACGTCACTTAGAGAAACAGATCAAGAACTGAAGATTTGTGCTAGGTATTTAGAGTGTGGAGGTTAAAGAATAAACATATTTTGAAGATTTGATGAAAATCATCAGTAGAATAAATGCGGTAAAAGTAACTTTTAATTACCCCAAGAAGGAGAGTGACAAGATTGAGGGGGAGCTAAATGCTTCCCGAGACAAAACCACCCCGGTCACATCGTCTAGTGCCCCTACCCAGATGGATGTTGATTCTGCCCCTCGTTCCACTACTTCACAGTTGGAAGAGGAAGAGAAGAAATATGAAGAGCCCATGGCTCACAAAGTAATTGTTCCGTCAGTTGTGTCCCAAGAAGGTCAGAAAGAAGCTGTTGTGACCCCAGTCGAAGAAAATAAAGCGAAATAAAAGGCCCTGGTGCCTGAAAGTCAGAAATTAGTAGAAGTAGTTCCAGCAAGTAAATGATTCTAGTTCTTCAAAGAAGTCAGCCCAAGAGAAATCAAGGAAGCCTCGGGTCCCACTGAAGCCTATTGAGGAAAGTGTGCAAGCACCTGATGATATTCGTAACAGGAATGTGAGTGAAGAACATCAGAAGAATCCTTTGGAAACATTTCCTCTGTTCCCTGTTGAAGATGGCCGAAATGGTCCTACATTTAATGAGTAGTTTCACCTTTTGAAACTTGCATTCTTTGGGACCAGCCCGTATGAAGGAGAGAGAACATCCTTATCGCCTAGGTTCTAGACAAAAGAACATGCTATGTATTATGCTCGCATTATATACGAAAAGAATCGCATCTTCAAGCACCAGATTCTGAATTTTGCTGGGCTCGAAAGCTTACCCTGCTTCCATCACACCATCGAGCAAATTGAACTTGTCTTCTTGAAGAGTTTCCTATGCTTCAATCATGGATGTAATCGTGAAGTGATCTAGTTCTTAGCATTGTTAAATCTTTTTGGTGAGAATTTGATGCTGATAAAGAACACAGGCTGCACTATTGGGAAGTTTCCAAAGCTCAACTTCATATGCCGATGGACCCCAAGCGGTTGGTGATGAATGCATAGAGATAAATCCAAAGAAACTGGCATATGAGAATAAAGTACTATTCTACATCCTTTGTAACTCCCTCACTCTAACTAACAAGCCAGAAACCATCAATGGCATCATGGGAAATGGACTGCTTGGCACTGTTCAGGGTATTCACTTTGATATCCTGGATCTTTTCATTCGCAACTTGGCCTGTGCAGCTGACAGCCCTCAAGCTTTGAAGCCATATGCACCATGGGTCATGTACGCAATTGAGCAGCTCATTGAAGAAAAGTTCTTCGGTCACTATGTTCCGAAAGTTTACATGCCACCAATCTATAACACACTCAGAATTGTGAAAGATATCGGCAAAGGCAAGATGCCAATGGATGCCACTACTTTTCCTTCTATGTATTCTTCCGCCAGAGCCCCGAAAGTAAAGAAAACAAGAGTTGAAATCTCTCATGAAGAAAATCCTTCTCTATATGAGATTTGTCTTCGCACTCATCAATCACTGGAAAGTCACATCAAGCTCGGTCGAAAAGAAAAGCTGGAGATGATGACTGAATTAAATCTGCTCCATAATTATGCTCGTCAAGCTCTCTTGTATGAGAAGGAACAAAAGAAGCGCTCCTAGACACTTCTTCACAAGCATTACACTCGCAAGCAACTTTTAGCAAAGGGCATCGAAAAGTAATATGATCATCTGGAGCTGCTTGAAGTACCCTACATTCAAGGCAAACACCAGTGCTCCCTCAGTGTTTTGCCTCAACTAACCTGTTGTTTGTCGAACCTAATGATGTTCTTGACGACACAACTGAAATGTTTGTCTACAAGCTAGATGCACCCTGAGCTGTTGCTCCCGAAGCCGAAGCCCATACTACATCTCCAACTCCTGCTTCGGCCTCAACCATTGCTCATTCTGCTTCTCCAAATAGTTCGAGTTTTGATTCTGAGGGTTCTCCGAATGAGTAGTTCCTCGCATGCATTATGTTTCCTCTTTTACACTTGTTGACAAAGGGGGAGAAGTACATCGAGTGATAGACCAACGGGCTATTTGCAGGGTGTTTTCATTCACCATTTGCTTTTCAGTCAAACTCTATGATTTTCATCGAACAATTTGCTTCTGAAACTTAAAGCACCGCTTGTGGTGTTAAAATACTCGGTCGTCATGTACTGTTAATAACCCCCTGCAATACTATTTGCTTCCAACTATTGCAGGTGCTATCGAAAGCTTACTCCCTTGCAATGATTATCCTTGATAATTATCTATCGTGCAGGGAAAGTAAAAGTTTTTCAAGAAGGACAGGAAATCATGCTTCTCTAATAGAGACATTTTACTCCTAGAAATTATATATGTCTTATGGTTTGATATGCTATAATAATTATCTTGCGCTATCTAACCTTGCAGGAGAAGAAAGTCAGCTTCAGCTCTCTATGTGACTTATAAATCATTTTTCCTCGCATATATCCATCGTATCAACTTTGTTGTGGGAAAACTTCGTCTGAAGCTTACCTTCTTTGAGAAATATCCAAATATTTTCCCCTTGCTCTGATTATCCTCGAGTATCTAAATTGCAGGGAACTTATATCTCGTGTGGATTCAAACCGTGTTCTAAGAAAATCATCATGGCTCATCTGTCATCACAAATCATTTCAAAGCATTCACTCTATCTAACAAATCTCTCTCAAATATTGTGTATGACAGGAAACACCTCAGACATTGATGTGTGTATTGGAAGACACCACAAATGAGATCATATGTCAATGTCACTCGTACGAAGATTCATCTTGCTGCCTTCCATTTCCTCCATGCATTATATGCATATCTTCAGGGGAGCGTGTTTTATCTTCGTAATTATCTCTCGTCTTTTATTATCCTTCGCATTCCATTTCATTCCTTTATCTATCCTTCAACTTGTTTTGTTTTGTCAACAATCGTCCAAAAAGGGGGAGATTGTTGGTGCAATATCTGCCCTTTTTTGTTTTGGAGATTGTTAATAGAAAAATGTATGGACTGATTTGTTTGCTAGTGCATACAGAGAGAAATATTCCATGCAGAACCGAAGAGAATGTTGTCTCTGTTGCCAAGTTCGAGGAACTTCACCGAAGAATATCTGTGTTGCAGACAAGTATGAGCCACATCTGTTAAAGACATGTAGGCAATAAGATTGATGTGAAGGAGTTAACCCCTCGAAAATGTATTGCTGAAGTGAAGCAATTGGTTCGGAGTTGTAGTCCGAAGGAATTGACTGCAACAAATGGAAGTCAAAGACAAAGTGAAGACGTAGTATTCATTTCGTTGTTCTTCTTTCATTTATTTGACTCATAGGACATCCGTACTATTAAGAGGGGTATAAGTTCTCGAAGCTTAGATCCGCTGTGATGCTTAGCCAAAAACCTATGAAAGATGCGAGAGAAATATCTTTATGCTTTGAATGATTACCTGGCAGAAGTTGACGTTGTTCTTCATGCTGCAGGAGATATCTTTCCAACTAAGGAGTTAGCTTTACTTGCTCCGCAAGTAATGTTACCGTTGTGCTCAATTTCCGACCATTGGACTCGTGTCGGTCGGCCATTGGTTCCTCCACATGTCCAATCTGGTCATTTCCCTTCAGGGAAGGCTGCGGCTATAAATAGCCACCCCGCTCCAACGTTGTCCGTTGGTTGCTCCGCTTAAGATTTCTGAAAAGATTGATTGAACATCCCCTCTTCGAGTGATTTGAGTTTAATATCTACCGAGAGAAAAAAATCAAGAGCCCAAACTTAGACAATGGTTGAGCATCACAGTAGTTTTGAGTTAGAGTTCTTGTACCTATTAATCTTGAGAGTTGCGCACTCTCTAGACGGATAGGTGTCTGCTGGAATGTTGAAGAGTTGTTGTCTTCACCGAGCAAGATCTTCAGCAACCAGGAGTGATTGTGGTTCGCGAAGTTCGATCGAAGGTTTGGAGATCGCCGACAAGTATCTACCATGAGTGAAATCAACTGGAGTCTGATCAGCTCCGATTTGAAGGGGAATAGGGCGAAGAGAGTTTATCTTCCGTGTTAACTCACAGCCCTTCTAACCAGACATAGTCCTTAGGCATAAGGGCGAATTGTTCTACCAAATCCACTTGTCGCCTTCGAGCACCAATGGTTCATTCTACTTTACTACATTACCTTCAGTAGTTTACTTTTGTGCTTTGTGTCGATAGTTTGACTAACCAGTCATTGTCTGTTGCATATAATTCCTCCCTGTCATCTCCCTCAGTTATATTTCGGACCACATCATATCTCCTTCATCATTTTGTTATGATATTTTAGTCTCTTTCATATCCTGTGTTGTTTTCATTTACCTCGTTAAAGTTCTTTCTCATAGTTATCGATCATCATTCATATCTCGTTCTGTGTCATGATATTGTACATGTTTGCATATTGCATTATCATAGTCATTGCCAAACCAGTAACATCCTATGCTCAATCCATAATTGCTTCCTAAATCGAAAGTTATGTTCCTCAATAGCATGCTTGGTTGAGTTCGTTTCTACCAAATCTTATTTCCACTGATGTGATTGGGATTAGTTCGAAACATTCGCAAGATTTTTTTTGAATCTCCCATTCACCCCCTTCTGGTCGATATACTCCCGGTCCTAACATAAATATTTCCAATAGGTTGAGGAGAGTCTCTTACCACTTTGCTCGAGGTGAAGATACCTCGAACAAGCTTCCATAGTGACAAGTGAAGATAAAATTCAGCACGTAATATAAATGTTTTCTTACCAAATTCCACTTATCAAAAGTGCTTCACTCCTCGGCAACAACACGAGAAAAGAGTCTTGATTACCGTCGCTCTGGTCCCAGGAAAGCCATCGCTCCTCCCCTCCCGTCGGCGCCAAGCTTGGTGGGATGAGCATCGGCGACTGATTAGTCGCTTGGCGGCTATGTGGAGGCGGACAACTTCACTTCTCGAGGCTCTCGAGGCAGAGGTTATGGAGGCAGAACTAGAGAGAACCGAGGCAGAACTGGACAAGGCAAAGCTCCAATTCACAGGGCTCATGGATGGACACGGAAAATGGGTGTTGGCGGTCATAGATTAGGTTAATTAATTACACCTCCAGAGCCGGACTAGCACTGCTTGTCGTTGAAGTATGTCCGTAATGTAATGAAATTCGGCATGTTTATATGAAATCCGATCGTGTTTGAACGAATTTCTTCTGGTTAATTTGAATTGTTGTCAAAATGTATGTGGCTACAGTTGGATGGCGGCCTCCCGCATTTGTGTCCATGGACTGGTCCTCCCTGTCCGCGGACGGATGCGGGAGGAAATTTGCGAGTCGCCGTTGGAGATGCCCTAAGGGCGGTTGGCGGTGTGATGCGGTGAGCTGGATGGGGCTATTGGGCATAGCAGACTGGCGGTCTGAGGTGGATGAGACTCGATTGAGTGACTTGAGTCTGGTGGAATAGCAAGGTGACGTCCCGGTGGTGTGGGATCTAGAACCGCCAGTCATGGTGGCATGAGTTGTTGTGTACGTGCACAACCAAAGTTTTTCTCTCGTCAGACATGGTCGGTGGAGTTAATTGATGAGGCAGGCGTGCATCTCAGGTGGCAATTATGGCCTCCCCCTGTGATCGATGGGTGTATTGTGCTTTGATGAGGTGTGTTGGCATGAAGTTAGAGGTCGAGCATGAAAAGTGGCAACAATCACACACGATGGACAACGATGCAGTATGGTGTTTCCTTGAGAATCGCGGTGGGTGTGGCAATTTTGCCTCGAGATGGACAACAATGCACTTTGTGTATGGTTTGGATTATTTATTTTTGCAACTTGATACGACAATGTGATTTTCAGCTTGTCAATGGTGCTAAAATGTGGAGTTGATGAGGCGGAGGGTGCTTCAGTTGATGAAGTTTGTAACCGTTTGCCTTGTTAGAGCTCATGCTTTGTATCAAGTTTGGCTTGTTTGGGCTATGATGAGTTTGCCTTGCTTGTGGTCAAGTTTGTAACCGTTTTCACCCAGTTTCCCGCTAATTAACTAGGCAACTATCTTCTACTTAATTAATGGATGGGGTGAATTGTTTACATTTGTTGTTTCTTATGTGGAATAGGACTAGAGTGCATAAGTTCATGGGTAGCATCTCTCATGAATATAATGACAGCTACTTCTTTGCCGCCATCTGACTGGCCCAAAAGTATGAATCTCTAGGTTTTCGATATGCCTAAGATATAGCTTTTTGGCTTATATACTTTTTATATACTTTTTATATAACAGGCTTTGCCAGATGCCATCCTCAGAGTAGTTTGAATAGCCATTTACTAAGTAAGGAATCATTCTTTACCTGGAAGTCATGAATGCCCAGGTCACCTTCGTCTTTCGGTATACAAACCATGCTCCATGTGGTGAGCCGATACTTCCCTATTCATTGTCCCCTTGCCAAAAGTATTTGGATCTGAAATAATACAATCTTTGCAGGAGCACTTTTGGGAGTTGAAAAAAAGAGCATGTAGAGAATCATATTTGTTAGGATAAAATTCATCAAAACCAATCATCCTCCAAATGCGAGCAGCTTTCCTTTCCAACTGTTGAGTCATTTCTCTGAACACGCATTAGTAAGACGCTGATAATGAATCAGAATTGCCAAAATTAATCAGGAATTGGCTTTGCGCACAACCAAACAAGTCAGCGTAATCAATAGTTGCCTCACTCGCTTCTCTGAAGCAGAACAATTCACATTTATGAAAGTTTTTTTAAGGCATGACATTTTCTCAAAAGCTGAAAACAAAAGTTTCATATTTCGAGACTAGTCCAGGTCATGTTTCATAAAAAATTGGTATCATCAGTATATTGCAAGATAGAGAGGCCACCATCCATAAGGTGTGGCATCACTCCGGCAATCTGACTGTCTTGCTTGCCGCCCTCTATGAGGATAACCAACATGTCAGCTACAATGTTAAATAACATTGGAGACACGTGTCACCCTGGCGTAATCCTTTCATTGTCTAGAAGTAATGGTCAACATCATCATTAATTTTGATAGCCACACAACCTCCAATATTAAAATTTTGGATCCAGTGGTGCCATTTCTCAGAGAAGTCTTTCATTCTCAGGGCCTGTTGAAGAAACGGTCATTTGACTTTTTTATAAGCCTTTTTAGAGTCAATTTTCAATGCTACTCCACTCATGTTTTCTCGATGCATCTCATGAACAGATTCATGAAGGATCGCTAATCCTTCTAAATCACATTGTTTCTTCTATCACCCCATCATATAACCCGACTAAGATTAGACTCAAGAACGAAGATACAATGTGCATCTACAAATAAATCAACCAACTATGCCAACACTAATACACAAGAGGATTTAGTTCATAAATAAAAAGTCACCCTCAGATGATAAAAATGATCAAACTCACGTAAGACAACCCATATGATCTTATAGACTGAAGCATAGAGGGAGAGATGGCCCCATATTTAGAAATACATACCCATAGTACCGTGATGAAAAGCTTATGCTCCACCATGGGAGCAACATGATGAAGATCTATATGACTACATAGATCGTCCCCACTAATTTAGTCTTCTCAACATGAAAACATGCCACGTCGAGATACAACCATGCAAGGAGAGATGCACACCTTAACATGGCACCATTCACGTGAAAATATTTCCCATTATATTATGCCACTTATTTTTAATAAAAAAATTTAATTATATAATAATCAAATAGAATAAATTATATGTATTTTCAGTTCCATTCCTCGTATTACAAATATTCATGTTTCATACAACCAAATGTCATTGAATTATATTGCAACTAATTTCCATAGCAAAACACGAGCTATCATCTAGTTTAATGGAGAATAGCAACCCAGAAAGTCTGTGGATAGGGATATTTTGTTTTGTTCTTATTTGCAATGGTGTTATATGCGGTGGTGGCATAAATTGTCAGAATAAATAGGAAGTCTCTAGGGGGTAAAATGAAACTCTTGTGCGAAAGGCAAAGGTAGCCGGGAGATTGGGCCCGACACACTAGGGTAGTGCTCCTTGGGTCGGGCGTACCAAGGTCCTTGCACCCCACCTAGGGTGCTCTTTCGCGTTCCTTCAAAACCTATCGTTCTATGATTGATTTCCCTGGATTTTTATCTTTTCAAAATATCCCTAAGAAACGACCCCTATGCATATAAGTGCCGTTTTTTCATAGTTATTTGTAGATTGGTCCTTGAAACTAAAGATTTCATAAGAAATAAAAGTAAACTTCAAAATAAATATATCTATTTTCAACATATCACATATGGGTCAGGAGATATCAATTAAAATGACCTAAGCTTAAACAGAAGTTGCTTAGGTGTATCATTAGTTGTGCATTATTGTGCAAAGTCTAAGTGCTTTCACTTAACTTGGATATTCCATAGTTTTTGCCTCACAAGTGTCAAAACACATTTCGATATGAGCATCCGCCTATAAAAAGCGGGTTCGAAAATGACTTGGTGACAGTTTCACATACACGAATACACGACAACCTAGTACACACAAAGGACTTGGAAACTCGGAAAAGGGAGAAGGTTAAAAAATATATAAAGTACAAAGAAACAGAAAAAATGTAAATATTCCCCAAAAATATGAGAGATCATTGTAATGTAAGAATGCACAATATTCAAACATATTCCATAGAAAATCATGGAATTGGGTAAGAAATTCAAAGCTTTGAATTCTTATCATTTACTAGAGTTTAAAAAAATCCTGGTAGATTATAGTTTTTAACCTTGTTCCGTTGTCTATCTTTCTATTTTCTAAATCCTATAATTTAAATGCTATAAAAATCATGTTCTTCTAAGTTATCTACTCTTTCTTGTAAATTGCTCGATCTATTTTTCTATTTTTTCTTTCAATTAGTTGTGCTAAAAAAATGGTTTTCCTGGCCTCCTGTTCCCCCCTAGTTTTTTGAGTAAATTTCTTCAGGTGGCGCTTCCACTCCACTCCATCGAAGGCTACACGAAGAGCGAGCAACTGGGACGATGCACCACCGGAGCACGTTGTTTTTCTTCCCCACGTGTTGGTTGGTATCCGAGGGCCACGCACGCATTTCGGATTCCTTCCTTCCCCGTGGTGTGCTGCTGATGCTTTCCACACTCAAAACGGCGAGGTGCACAACACATCCAGCTCATCGACATCATGCCACACACATCCTGGTCGAAAATCGGCCTGTCGGCAGCGAACCCGCGCATCCGGTGCTGGCACCTCTGGGTTTCTGCCGTCTCCTGTCAAAAAAAGCAGCTTGTCGCGTTAACCACTCTCTCAAGTCATAAGCGAGAGTTTTTGACTGACAACGTTTTAATCCCACGTGGATTACCAACATGAGGGTAAAAGACCCACCTTTTATTATTAACCCGAAAACAAATGTAACCTGGGTCCACTTTACGCAACATATTTAGCTGCTGCTGGTAGAGTCTCTTTCTCATGGCACTTTCTCATGATCAAGCATGTGGACTTTCTGATCGGACGGCTCAGTCAAATTCCCACCCTTTTACGTTGAACACATGTCAAATTCCTAAGGACATGTACCACTTGCATTCTTCGCGGTGGTTAGGGCGGAGCGCACCGGCACTATCAGCGAGCGGTTAGCCCTTTTTGTTGCTTTGATTTGAGTAGGTCTTGTCCCTATAAAACAAGCAAAGATTCCATGACTTTGAGTAAGGGGAAACGCGTGCGTGTAGTACCACGCAGCAAATAATTCAACTGAAAGCTAGCGGCATCTCCGGGAGTTTGATATGTTTCTTTCTTTCTTTGCCTTTTTAGCTTTATTATTGATTGACGATTGATCACGCAGTTTAAGTTGGCGAACTCTTTTTTTAAAGGATCAGATCTATTATAGAGATTCACTGGAAGTATAAAACACGTCAAACGTACTAAAAACTACATTGAGGTCCACGGACCACCGAACGATCACGGTCGCCGCCAGAACGAGCCGCCGACGCGTCGCTGTCGCCGTTCTCATACCGGAGCCGGCCTAACCTTATCGATGATAGACATGAAGTCTTCTTTCACATGCCCCTAAGGACCAGCGCCCTTGAGCCGCATTCGTCGCCGTTGAATCATTGAATTAATCTGAAGAACCTGACACCAAATATCACTGTTGTACGCACGACGAGAAATCCTAACCTCGCTGCCCCGAGGAGCTGGTAGGAATCTACGCTGGAGCTCTGCGAACTCATCAACGGAAGATTCTGAATCGAGGAGGCATTTCATTTTAACTGCGTCCGTTGACTTTGGTCACTGGTGGAAAAAGGGCCTTTGGTTGCGGTTCGCAACTGCCATTAGTCGCGGTTGCGCAACCGCGACCGAACGGGCGCGACTAAAGGCCCCACCCTTTAGTCGCGGTTGCTTAAGAACCGCGACTAAAGGCCCGTCCACGTGGGCGTCAGGTGGCCGTCGGACGGAGGACCTTTAGTCGCGGTTCTTCTGGCCAACCGCGACTAAAGGCCGCCGCAGGTTTAGGGTTTTAGCCCCCCCCCCCCCTTAAACCTGTTTTCTGTTTAATTTGTATTGTTTTATTTCTTTTGTGCTTTATTTTAATTTTGAAGGAGTTTCACATATTCTACGGTACTACATACATGCATATGAATGTACAATTTCAAACAAATTTGAAATTAGAACCAAAAAGAATTCAAGAGGAATATACAATATATATTCAATATCATCGGATGACCATATACAATTTTGAACAAGTTTCCATACATAATTTAATGCATATAAAGTTCTACGTCCTCGTAATGGTGTTCTCCTTTAGGATGGAGGACTTCCCTCCTGAACCATCCAGCTAGTTCCTCTTGAAGTGGTCGGAAGCAAGCTTCTGGACTAAGCATCATCCGGAGGTTATTCCTCTGAGCATTGGTATCACTCGGAACCCGCTCAGAGGTGTATCTCCGGATCATCTCACAGACATAGTATGCACATAGATTGGTCCCCGCTGGCTGAATATCCTCACCATTCTTAGCCTTTGCCCTTTTGAATTCTAGCTCTTTTTTGAATTCACCGACCTTTGTATCTACGAACCGTCTCCAAACCCTACGAGGCAAAGAAAATTAAATGAACAAGAGAGTTATTAGTTACTTGATATTAGGAAATGAACGAAATAGGCCGATCGATATAGAGCGCAAATGAATGAAAATAATTACTTCTGCAGCATTCTTCTCATGTCGACCCAAAGCTTTGGATCCTTATTCAGAGAGTCGTGGACGAGACATTCTGAGGTGTCAACTTTAATTACTAGCAGAATCGAGTGGAACCTGCGGACACGATACATGCACAGTACGTCATGCATAACTCATCGATTAGCCGGCCACATACCATGCATGGAGTAAACAAAAGAGAATGTGCTCAAGACAGAAACACTCACCCAAAATGGTAAGGAAATAGAATATCACTTTTGAGTTCCTGCTTTGTAAGAAACTGCCACAGGTCTGCCTCCATGTCGGCGGGGTGATGCTCCAACACATATCCATTAACGATGTGTGGGTCAATGAACCCAACATTATGGATGTTCCTTACTCTGCATTCCTTAATCTTCATTCTGCATGTATAATAGCGGACACAACAATATAGTTAGGACATATATATAGTGCAGGCAATATGAACGAGATGGGGTAGAAATAAATCACTTACAGAACGTAGCAACTGATGATAGATTTGTCGAGCTCGCGCAGATTGAAAAGCTGGAACAATTCACTCTGATGAATTTGTACATAGTAATGTTTGAAGTGATGCTCATATCTAACTTCCGCATAAATATATTCTTTGGCGTTTTTATTTTTTATGTAACCCTTGTACCATTTCAGCAGACCTTTCATTTGTGGAGGTAGATCCTGTTCCTGCGCAGGCTCGACGAGAGGCCCATTCTTCACATATGTAATTACTACCTCCTTCACTGGCGCCTCATCAAGGCCTAACAGTTCACGAAGAGTAATACTTAAGTTGGCCGCTTGTTCTCTGGCACTCGTTACAGTCAATCCATGTGCTGCCGCAGCTGCTATGATATCGGGGTCATCCGGACCGGCGGCTTTCACTATAAGCGGGGCAATCGATTGTTTACTTTGTTCCCCGAGCTGGGCAACTCGTTTCCCGCTTTTTTTACTTTTTAATTCCGTTTTCTCGGCCTCCTCCAAGGCTTTGTTCTCCTGGTTCTCCGCCCGCTCTTTCTTCTCCTTCAACATGAGTGCCTGCCTACGAAGTTCACGTGCATAGTCGTCAGGCAGATTCTTCGCGGCTTGGGACGGTGTGCTCAAAAATGACTTAGCCCACTTCTTTTGCTCATCAGAAAATACTGGCTTGGGCTCGGGCTCTCTTTTCTTCTTGCAGTCCGCCTTCCATTTCTCATGATCAGCAGCCGCGGCCGCGGCAGTTTCCTCGGCACTACGTTCCCAAGGCCTTGTGGGGAGAGGCTTCAATGATGGCTCCGGTACCTTTGTGGTCTTAGGTACATAAGGGTCCGGGTTAATAATCCAGGACCGCTTCTTCTTCTTTGCCGGAGGTGGATTGGGGGGCGGCGTCTGATCACCCGCCGGACGAGGACTGGGGGGCGGCGTCTGATCACCCGCCGGACGTTGTGGACTGGGGGGCGTCGGCTGACGTGACGGAGGTGTAGGTGAACCGCCACCACCGTAGGGGGGTGGACTTGTTGTCCTTGGCGCCTCGCCTGGAAACTTGATAAACTTATTTTGCCATAGAATGAAATGGCGCTTGACATCTCCAAGTCTTTTCTCCCCTTCAGGTGTAGCAATGTCAATCTCCAGGTCCTCAAACCCTTGGACTATGTCCTCCACCGTGACACGAGCATAGCCATCTTGAATGGGGTTGTTGTGGTGGAGTGCTCCAGGTAAACATGGTAAAGCACTGCCGATGGCTACCTTCATGGACATGTTCCCGATAGGATAATACAGATGACATTCTTTCATCTCCTTTATATCGTCCACGGGGTAGCGAGGAGGCTCCGGTGCAGTAATTTCGACCACCAGAGGCTCCGGTGCAGTAATTTCGACCACCAGAGGCTCCGGTGCAGTAATTTCGATCGTCGGTGCATCTGCACCAGCCGGTGGGGCCTCCGTGGAAGCCACACTGCTTCTCCGCTGCTGGCTTCTGAGATCCGCTGGATGATCTTCATGCTGCGCCTGAGCTGCATCTCGTTCGGCTACTAGTACACTCACGGTTTTCTTCATCACATCCATTTCCGATGCCAACCGCGCCACAACATCTGCTTCCCGATCCATCTTTCTCTTCCGGCTTCTGTAACCGTACGGGTCATCGTTCTGGGGGAACCCTATTTTCCACGGAATGTGCCCCATGCCTCGTACACGTCCTCCGTGTTCAGGATTCCCGAGGGCTTTTGTCAGCGCGTCGTTCTCTCTGTTGAACTTGATCTTCCCCTCTTGAGCATCCCTCATTGCGTCAATAAGGGCTTGGGTGGGTTTAATTATTTTGCCCCGATAAACACAGTCCCCTGTCTCCGGGTTCAGCGTTCCCCCATGCCCGTACCACCAGCTTTTGGCCCTTGGGTCCCATCCCTCCGTACCTGGACGGATTCCTCGCGCCCTCAGCTCGTTCACCATCTTCTCCCACCTAGGCTCCCAAAGGCGATACCCTCCTGGCCCCATAATATGATTGTACTCCTTCTTAGCCGCATTTTCCTTATTTTTTTTCGATATTTGAATGAACTGCTCCGATTTCTTTTGCTTCACAAATTCTGGCCAATCATGTTTCAGTTTCTCATATTGTCCTTTGAAATCCGGAGTCTTGTTCTGCTTGACAAAGTCATGGGCTAGATTTTGCTTGAATTTCCGGAATGCGTCGGCCATCTTATGAAGAGCGAACTGTTTGACTAGCCTCCTCCTCTCCTTGTTTTCCTCAATCTTGTTACCCTCCTCATCGAATTTGTTGTATTCCGGAGGTAGAACGAAATGTTCCATAAGCTTTTTGAAGCAATCTTTTTTTGTTCTCTTATCGACGAAAGTGAAACCAGCAATTCGTGCCTTCTTTGGCT